>NC_142011.1:152253713-152559963 GCF_049901735.1 Notechis scutatus | reverse complement strand
TTGTGTCATCAGCAAGCTTCAGTATTTTAACAGATGGATCATTTGAGATGCAGTCATTGGTATATAGGGAGAAGAGAAGTGGAGATAGCACACAGCCTTGGGGGGCCCCTATGCTGATTGTACAGGTATCAGATGTGATTCCACCTAGCTTTACCTGCTGCTTCCTGTCTGTTAGGAAGCTTATGATCCATTTACAATACACACTTATATCATAATTATATTATATCATAATTATATTATAATCAGTTTAATATCCACTTAGGCAATACACACACAAGTATTCGTAGGCTAGTATTCATTACTTACCACTTCTCCACTCTTTCCCAACTGCAACCAGAGCACGTACTACTGTTCCTCCAACTACTCCTCCTTCTGAGTTCTATTACTGGAGAAAAAGTATCTTTCTGGCTGCTTTATTTTCATACATCAAAACCTTAGCTCCCTCTCAACACAGTTTTTATAGCCAACATTGCTGTGCTGGCTGGGGTTTCAAGAGGCAGGACAATAGTTGCATAGATACTGGCCATTTTCTAGTCTACCCACTCACAGTCTTTTCCAGTGCATCTTATTCCAAAATACAAAAGTTACCTTTATTTCTTTCATCCCATTGGTAAGAATTTCAGTCTTAAACAGTTTTGCATGTTGTTTGCATTTCATTTTGCTTTCTATGCTAACACAAAAAAACCTCTGCACATTGTCTTTTCTACTCAGCTGTCAAAAACAAAATGTACAAAGTCACATTTTTCCAAATCAGGCAATCTTAAAATTCAGCACTAATATTTATATTTCCAGCAGCAATGACACTCAAGAACCTTCCAAGAAATCAAACAGAGTGGGGCAGCACTTTTTATGAATTAACAGATTGTATTTAATGTGTACACTTTTTTGAATTGAAGTTCCAGTGAGTGGCAGCTCATGAAAGCTTATGGCTTTTATAAAATGTTTTAAAAAGTTGTTACCAGATTCCTCCTGATTTTGTGCTAGACTGACACAGCTTCCTCTTGTAAGAGTCTTGCAAGGAGCCCTTGACAAGCCCAACTGGAAAACACTAGAAATTGAATCAGGATCTGCACCTGAAGCTACCAGAGAAATAAAATCTAATACTCCAGAGAATAGTCCATTTTCTCTTCTGGAATATCAAATATGTTATTAATTTGTCAAAATATAAGATACAGAAGCACAAGGAAAAATGAAAATAATGGGAAAATAAGAGAGGAAAAGGGGAAGATAGAAAAGTGTAAGGGAAAGGGGAAAAAAGAAAAAAAGGAAAAAAAGCATTAGCTTTTGACTCCTTTTGGTGCAGTAGAATAAAACCTCAACTTTTTACTTTTATGTGGTAATATATACTGGCTTTTTCTATAACAACAAACCTATCTAATCAGCAAAATCCAAAATTTAAGTTTCATTTTTTCCACCTCAAGCACAATGTCCAAAAGAAGTTTCCAAGTAGAAACAAAATTAATTGTGTTCATTTCTTTAATCAAAGCAGTCAATTAATCTGTTAACTCCATCGACTTTTGCAGCCATTCATCCATTGTGCCAATCAAAGTATTCTTCCAATTTTGTGGATAAAATATTTTTGCTACCATCAACATATATAACATCATTTCCTCTTCTAAAGTAAGCTGGGAGCACAGTAGAAGTCATCTATTCTCTTTGTTTTATCAGGATTTTTATTTGTTCGGTTTCTCAAAATACGAATTTACCCTGCAAAATGTGTTATCAAATATGTCAATATTGTTACTGAAATACAATTAAATATCTGGCAACTTCATGTTTGAATAGTAGTTACTACTAATGAAAACCACATGTAGAAGTCAAAATTACTTTTGAAGAATATAACTATAATGAGCTAGTTGTTAGCGGTATAGAATCATGGGAACAAATTAAATAAAAGAAGAAGTATTACTCTTACTGAAAACATAGCTATAAAAATAAATAAGGCTTTAGTTGGTTCTTACTACATTATATTATTATTTACAATGAGCGAACTCATTTGGATCCAAACCATAGGTTGCATGTATATATTATCACCACGTACTGTTTGTTCAATTTTTTATTCTTATTTGCACTGAATAAAAATGTAATTTTTATCCTCTGGTACATAGAATATTGACAGTGATTACAAATATAGCTATCTTAAATAAAAGATTATAAATGCCAATTTAGGTGAGTTTCTGCATATGAGAACTGGCTTTTCATCTTGTCTGACAAGAAACAAAATATGCATTTTTTTTAAAAAAAAAAAGTATCTATAAAGGTAGATTTAGTATGACAGTAAAAATGTACCAGGTAACATTTTAATTGTAATCAGTGAAACCTTCAAATAGCACACTGACTGACTATTAACACATGTCCTACATCGAATACCTCTTGTACTCAACTACAAAGTAGAAAACCACTATTTTTTACTTATCAAAAAAAACAACCAGAGATGCTGATAAGAATTTTAACTACATAGAAGATGGTTATAAATTAAGAGAGTTAAGCAAGTCTGCTGGCTGTCAGGTGAGTATGATTATAATTTTTAATCACTATCAGTTTTATTATTTATTTAATCCATATCCCATCTATATTATTTTCAGGAGGCAACTGGCCTTTCTTGGGGTGTTTTTTTTTTTTTTAGGATGTTTCGCTTCTCATCCAAGAAGCTTCTTCAGCTCTGACAAGATAGTGGGGAATAGAAGGATTTGTATTCCTTACAGACGGCTGCATCTTTTAGAGGATCGTTGAAGCACTAGGAGCTTTATCTGTGTCCTCAGGGTCACCTGAGTAGTGCTCCTGGTTCCTGTAGTTTGCCATTTTTCCTTCCATTTCCCACTATCCTGTCAGAACTGAAGAAGCTTCTTCGATGAAAAGTGAAATGTCTTCAAAAGAAAAAAACAAGAAAGTCCAGACAAGTGCCTCCTGTAAAAAAAAACTTTGGGACAAAAACACCCTGGATGACTGAGATTCTCTACGGACCTTTAGCTATACAATTTGGGATGAACACCCTTTGAATGGTGTGGGAGTAGGAATAGATTTCCAGACAAAAAACTGTAGACTATAGGAACCAGGAGCACTACTCAGGTAGGCCTGAGGACACAGATAAACCTCCAAGTGCTTCAATGACCCTCTAAAACAGTGATGGCGAACCTTTTGGGCATGAAGTGGGAGGGACACTTTGTGTGTGCATGCACGCATACCCAAAATGCAAGGCACAGGCCCTGCACATATGCACTCTCCCACACATGTGTGCATGCCCCTGCATACACGTGTTCTTCCCAGACATGTGCCCTGCCCCCACACATGCACGGCAGAGACCTGAAGGCCAGCTGGCCGGTGGGAGGAACGCATGTGCATGCACAGTGGAGATGAGCTGGGGTGACGGCACGTGTTCCCACAGAGAGGATGCCATAGGTTCACCACCACTGCTCTAAAAGTATGCAAATGACCAGCTGTTGGCAAGGAATATAAATCCTTCCATTCCCCACTATCCTGTCAGAGCTGAAGAATCTTCTTGGACGAGTAGCAAAACATCCTCAAAGGAAAAACCAGAAAGTTCAGTTGCCTCATGAAAAAGCATCTTTGGGACAATGATGACCTAGATGACTGAGAATCTCTACAGACTTTTATTATGCCGGGAATTACAGCAGTTTCAGATTTATTTCAGTGTGGATCAATATTGTAGTCTCCTCTTTCATTAGTGTAAATAAGTAAACACTCCTATGATCTGAGTAGACATCTATATGGCCTTATGCCCCAGGGAGTTGATGATGTACATAGTCTACCCAAATTATGAGTATTATCTATAGAAACTGAAGCAGTACAAAATGACAATTTATCAACATCATCAAGTCTGAGGCTCTTACAGAATACAGGAAAACACAATTTGTCAAATGTGATTATAAATGATTTTAATTACAATAGTCTTTTATATATCACAGACAAGACCTGTGGCTGTTCTTTGATGGATTGTGTAAATACATTTTCTCACACCAATATCATCTACTAACAAATGATTCAGTGATATACATGTATATAGTTTAAACTAATTTTGATTCCACAGTGATGAATGGGTAAAGTTTGAGCAATTTATCCAATCTTATGCAATATACAAAGCTGAAATCTAACTCTGGTGAAAATTTCTATTTGATGAAACATTCTTATTAGCTTAATATACATAACCTAGCTGACCGTGGCTGATCACAGAAAAATAATCAGAGTTAAATATATTTATTATGTAGGACACCACCAGGAAATCTATTTGTATGGTAGTCTCAAAAATGAAAAAGAAACAACTTGGAAGACTGGAAAGTCACTGCCATATTGTTATCACATCTCTTTCTCTCTAAGTTGGGGTCACTCCAAAACAAACTTTAATGTATTGACTCACAGTTCAGATGTAGAGGAACCAATGAAAAAATTTAAATATTGAAGGGTCCTTGATGCTGTCTGAGCTTGGTTGTTTTCTTGCAGACATTTCAGTACTCAAACTAGGTAACATCAGCAGTGATGTGACCACATTGATTTAAATACTTTCAGGAATTCTGGAGGACAGTGAAACAGTTTACAACATAATCTTTCCTGGATTCCCTTTTTATCTTTAAACACTATTTTCTTTTCTCTTGAGCAAAACAGAGAAGACAACATAAATGTGATCCCTTTTAAAGACCTTCAGCAGATGAAGTTCACTAGATATTCAACTCTCTCTTCTGTCTCTGGAGGAATATAATAAAAAACAAGCCATAATCAGATGTTGTTTGTGGGTAGGGTAGGGTAGGGTACTCATTTCATATACATTGAATGAAATAGGATGTTTAATTTTTATATTTATACAAAATACATACACTTCTGACATTCTTGCCTACACTTTTTGAACAATGTTTGACTTGAAGCGACAGTTTCAACCAAACATAAAGGTGGATTCTTGGGAGCATACAACAACTTGCTTTGTCATTTCAAAGTGACTTATTTCCAGTTTTAATGGGCAAGGGCTGTTTCATTTAAAGTCATTTTCAATTTATAGAGTTTTGTTTCCCTTTCAAGGGTGATGTCATTATTTTATTTCATTCATCATTCTTCTCTGTGCCAGAAGCATAATAATTGTAATAATAAGCAAACTGTGTTTTTCTTACCATTAATAAATTAATAACATGAAATAAATGTGGCCTGCTGGTTTGACAATAAACAGGTGTGCTGCACTTTGGTATTTCTGCTGGCAGGTGATTATTAAGAACTTTCATAAGACACTATCATTTGAATTTGAGACATGCCTACTGGAAAATTATGTATCTACCTCATCTATCCCCCATTTAAATTGTTACACTAATTTGTTCCTTGCAGGCAAGGTGTGCTGCTGCAGTTTTCTATTTCTGGAACTATAATTTGGAGAACGGAGGTTGAAATATAAAGCCAGAACAGGGATTAGTAAAAGTAAGGAGAGCAGAAATCTTATACCATACATTTACAGCAGTCTTGTGCATAGCTGACCTTGATGGATCTCAGGAAGTTTCGCAGAGTTGGATCTGATTAATATTTAGATAGGAGACCATGAATTTCCAAAGCTGCAGGCTAGCCGTGGATTTAGATGGCAATGAGAAACAATTTCTGTGTTGTTTCCAGTAAAACTATAATGAGATGTCTATGAGCTGCATTGCAAGGAGATTTTACCTTTATCCTTTAACCCACGGGTGTCAAACTTGATTGCATCACATGATGTCACATGATGTATTGTGATGCTTTTTGCCTTTGCAGAGCTGGGGTGGGTGTGGCTTGCATGTGATGCATCCGGCCCATAGACTGCCAGTTTGACACCCCTGTGAACCCAAGAGTGGGCAAATTAAGGTCCATGGACCTTATGCAACCTTTCACACAAGCACACATTTAGAATCCCTGAAGCGTCCTTGAGACCCCCATCACAGAGGTTTGATTGGAAATAACTGAGAAAGACAATAATAATGAGGTTCAAAATTAGAATTCAAATAATGTTATGTTTTTTCAGGTCTCACAGCTCTATAAAGTGGGAGAAGGGGACTAAAAATACTGCTGCTCCCCATTCTTTATGACCTCACTGGAGAAAAAAAGCACTGCTGTAGAAGCCTGTCCGCCCTTACAATGCAAATTTGTTCCTAAATATGTTCCACAGAATTGAATTAGTAAACAGAGTTAGGGAGACCTATTAGCAGATAAAACTTGTTAAAAAGAGATTACAACATACACACTTCAGATCATTCCCTCTTCTTTTGCAGTTTCTATGGTACTATGATAAGCACCCTTCAGATCTTTACCAAGCTGTATTTCTCAAGATACCTCTTACTTAATTGGTTGATCCATTACTGTCAGAATGTTTTTAGGTAAATGCCTATTTCCCTAACTCCGTAAATGGAAGCATTTAATTTTGATATATTAAAACAGCCACCTTGTTGGCTGTTAGTTCAGGTTGAGGAGGCAACACACAGAATATGCACTTCACTTCATGAAATTGCTTATTATTTATCTTGATGAGGCATTTTAGGTGACTCCAAAGCCAGGGTATTTCAAAACAAAACAATACAAAAACAACAACAACTATCAACAAATCCTATGCTTTTGAAATCATACTATGATTATATTTGTAGACTACCAGAAGTCCCAGGACTATGTCTAGACCAGATACAATCTGGATCTAGACTACAAATTGGATCTAGATTAAACTTTCTGCAAAGATAGCAATGGCAATTGGCATACCTTGCTAAATAAGCTATATGGATGCTTTGATGGGGTCACCAAGAGCCAAGTTCAATTCAAGAGTATCTTTGCTCCAATAAGTAGCAAAGCCTAGGCAACCTTGGCTTTTCTCAAAAACTTTAAACAAGATCACTCCAATTTATTACTTGGGCAGGAGACCCCATGATGAAAGTATATACCTGAAGATTAAAAAAAAATCTTCCCAAATCCCATGTGGATTGTCCCAAGAAAACTATATGAAAATATCTGTGTACTCAAAGGAGATTATACTTGTAGTGTTTTATATAGATTTATTTTCTAAATGCATAGCCACTATTTATGCCTATGCATTTCTCAAAAAGGATGATGTAAGACTTTCATATGGCAGCCTATAAGCCAACTGGGGTGCTACATTCCAGACTGATGAGCTGTATTAGGTCTAGCAAATGTTTTGTATGCTCGTTAGTAGTGTGATATTACCAGAGAAGAAGCTACGAGGATTAGATTAACAATTCTTAATACCTTTTGGCTATGTAGTTGCAGTGGGCTCTAGCACTTAGATCATTAGAGGTGAGTATTCCAAGGTCCTTTACAGAGCTTGGGTCATCAACAAGTTCTTGACTATTCAGCTTGTATTTTATTTTCTGATTTTTTTGCCAATATGTAAGACAGAGCATTTATTTGTTGAGATTTGAAGTTGCCATTTGTTTGACCATTCTGATACATAGTCAAGATTTTTTGTAGGGTAGCAGTATTGTCTGTGGTATTGAACAGCTTTACATCATCAGCGAAGAGAACGCAATTGCTCTTAATATGATCACAGAGGTCGTTTATGTAGAGTATGAAGAGAGTTGGTCCTAGAACACTGCCTTGGGGACACCACTATTGACAGGTACTGGATTTGATAGGACGCTCCCGATTTTGACCATTTGTTGTCTGTTTAACAGGAATGCTTCTATACAGTTATAGAAGATACCATAGGATTTTATTTTTAGGAGTAGTTTGTCGGTACCACTGAATCAAAGGCTTTACAGAAGTCTATGTAGATTGCGTCTATTGCTTTGCCCTGGTCGAGTTGTGTCGTCCATATGTTTTTGCAGTGTAAGAGTTGTAGATTACAGGATAGTTTTTTTCTGAAACCAAATTGTTTATTGGAGAGTAGGTTATTTGTCTCTAAATGGAGGATGATGGATTGGTTAATAATTGATTCCATGACTTTACAGGTGACGCAGCATAAGGAGATTGGCCTGTAATTTTCAACTAGGCTTGGGTCTCCCTTTTTGAAGATGGGGATGACTGTGGCTTGTGACCATAGGTTAGGCAAGGAGCTGGTCCTGAAAGATTTTTCAAAGATTATGCTTAGAGGTTTGGCTATGGCAGTGGATAGCTTTCTTAAGAAGTAGGCACATATTCCATCCGGTCCAATAGATAGAGATGGTTTTAGATTGCGAGTGATTTTTCAACATTGTCTTCTGTGAAATCGATATGTATTAGATCATTATTGTTATCTGTGGTACGGCTAGGAAATACTGGGCATGATCCATTGCTGTTTACAAATACTGAGCCGAAGAATGTGTTAAAGATGTTGGCTTTAATGGTGTCGTCATTGCAGTCTTTACCATCAGGTCCTATCAAGGGAGGGATGGACCTTGAGTCTTTTAGTTTGTTGTTTACAAAAATTGTAAAAAGCACGGGTGGAATTGGTGCTTAGAAGGTTTTCCTCTTGTTTAATGTGATAATTGGTGCATTCGGTCTTTATCTGGTGGCATAAATTTTTGTATCGGTTTTTGAAATTCGCAACGTGATCAGATTTGTTTTTCCTCCAGAGTGATCTCTTTTTGGATTGAAGTTTCCTTATTGATATGGGTAATCTGCTTTTTTGTTTTGTTTTGGGAGTTGTTGTTGGTACATATAGTTTGATGACTCTTTTGACTTCAAGTAAAAATATGTTGTAATGGTCTTCAACAGTATTGCATCCAGTGAATAGAGATTGCCAATCCAGGGATGAGAGATCGTTGTCTATAAGATCATAGTTACCTTTTTGAAGTTACAATTGGGGATTACATCATTGTGGTGATTTTTGTGTGGACGTATGTTGAGACAAAAGTCAATCATATTGTGATCACTACTGAAAAGGGTTCTTTAGTTTGTATTCCGTAAATTAAATTCAAACTATTGCAGAAGATGAGATCGAGGCAGTTGTTTAGTCTAGTGTTGTTGGTTACTAGTTGTTCCAGTCCCAGATTTGTAATAGTATTGTAGAAGGTTGTGTGTATGATTTCAGTTGTACAATCATTTAGGGTCCAGTCAATATGAGGTAGATTGAAATCACCAAGAAAGATAAAAGGGTATGGGCAGGATGCAGCCCATGTTAGTAATGTATTTAGCTTGTTTACATGTTCGGTGTCATAATCAGGTGCTCTGTAACATAGTAAGAATCGAATTGTGATATTTAAGGATAGTTCACAGATGATGGTTTCAGGAAGGGCAAGCTCCTGGGTAACTTGGATATTTTTTAGATGTAAGGATTTTTATAGAATATAGCAACACCACCTCCTCGACGATTTTCACGATCTGATCGGTAAACATGATAGTCTCTTACTGTGGTAATGGACTCGGGAGAGATGCATTGAGCCATGTTTCACAGACAAATATAATGTTGAAGTTAGCCATATTTAGGAGGATGAGAAATTCAGGTATTTTATTCACGAGGCTTCTTGCATTGAGTAGTTTGCATTTAAGGCTGGCAGTAGTTGGAATTGAGATAGTTGGGGCGTGCGTGCCTAGTCTTGGGTGATGGTGGATCGGTTGAGGTAGGGTTGTAGTTGAGGGTAGAAGCTGAGTATTGGGTTGCGTGGCTTACTTTTGATACAGTCAGCATGGTAGTCAATGTACAGGTCCTTCTCTCCATTGTCTAGATGGTTTTTGAGTTCAATGCGGAGTGCACGGGAGCGGGCACGTTGCTGTATGGTTAGGTCAGGCGGCAACGGAGGTTCTTATGGTTGGTGTTGGTTTTGGCAGTGAGTTTATAGTATAAATGAATTTACGTTTGCTTGATTCATTTTTGCAAATGACCCTGCACAAGCGTGGGGCCACAGAGCCGCCTCTATTTTTGAGCTCTCGGTCGATGTGGGAAATGTCAAGTATTTCATCAGCGGAGATGGTTGATGCTTGATAATCTCTGATGATGTTTCGGACAGTTGTGATGTCATCATTGACATTGATGTCCTCTAGACCAAATAAGATGGCGTTTGTATCCTTTAGACTCCATAGTATACTCTTAATATTAAGGTAGAGTTCTGAATCTACTAGAAATGAAATAGATTCCAGTATTTTATATCCTGTTATACCTAGCATCTCACCACAACATGTGGCTTCCAGATATTGAGGAACTCCAATTCCCAAGAGCACCCAGCAGCAGCATTACATTACGTAGTTCAGAAACATTTGGAAGGACATAGGTTCTCCAACTCAATATTTTTGTTCCAATCTGAGAGGCTCTCCACCTCTCTCATGGTATTTTACTGGTTTTTAACTTCCTACTAGGATCTTCTGCCTATCAATGTAAGCATAAAGTGGGTTTGCTAACAGTAAGGCATTGCTTACCACCATGGTTGATGGAATATATCATAATTTGAAGGGTCAATCAACAAGCTAATATATTTATATTATGGATTACAAATTGCAGTAATTGAGTTTACAAATCATGCTAAGCAAAATCCAAACAAAATACATCATTCCACACACACCAATGCTTCTACCAGCTATTTTTCTCATTGGTCTGTAAACTCACAGGGGCTTCTATTTTACATAGCTGAAAAATAGGTAGGTATTTTCCCCTTCCTCCATCACTACCTGCTTTAAATTTGACTAATATAATTATACCCCAGTGCAGCTGACTAATGAATCACATAGTCTTAATCCTTCATTGCCCTCAACATGATTACCCCCAAGGGACTCATAAAGCAGGGATTCTAAAAAACTGAAATGGTCCCTTCCGTGGATCATGATGATTTTATCACTGTCTGTAAGATTAAATGCATGCCATTCCAATGATTGCCCAGGATGTGTGAGGTTACCCTATGAAGCGACAGGAAGAAATTTAATTCTCAATCTTATAAGATTAAGGCATTATTAATTCCCTACTTGTGACATATTATCAAATATTAATTTCCCATTTAGGTAAATAATGTAGTCAAGGCATGGTAGAATCATTTGTTTACCCAGTGAATCTATACTCGAGGTGAAATAGGGATCAACCCAATGGACAATATGGTTGATTAAACAGAAAATTGGAAGTGAAACAATTACCCATTTCTGAAGTCATTTATTTTGAATCCATCAAGATAAGAGAGCTTTGCTGATATTCCAGATAGAGGCACTCAATTTAAAGGGGTTTTCCCCTGCTTACAAGTTTCATAAAAATAACTAGCGTTGACCCTTAGCAACTCAGACATAAGGAATGTAATTGTAAGCTCATGGCCATTCAACACTATTATAGCAAACTATTACCTATTATACTCCTGAGCCTGGATATAGTTCTCAGCTATATTACTATAGCAGTTCCTTCCCAAGGTTAGACAATCCAGATGTTTGAGACTGTAATAGCCATGCTTGGGAACATTATGAAAGGAGTCAGAATAAGAGATACTGTCAAAATGCAAAATACATATACAATGAGAAAGCACCTAGGGAGAATATAGCATATAAAACCATTCAATCCATATAGGTGTCCAGTAAAAGCTACTATGACATCACACACACTGGGATGCTAAAATGTAATTATATTAGTTGCATTATTTGTGTGATGACATCATGGCACATGTGAAGTTTGTGGCCCCCTTTGCCCACTTCATGAGTGAAGTCAGCATCTGAGGCACAACTCACAATGGCTATTTACCAACAAAGAGTGGCTCATATTTTTAATGCATTTTCTTATTTTACCCTCCATCACCCTGATTTATTTAGCAAATGTTGGACAGCCTGGATTTTATTGTATCTGAAGTTACTTTATTTTATTTATTTTATTTTATTTATTTGATTTGTCAATCACTTACAAGATAATAGGTATAAGTATAAACATAGTTATGAATACATGAAATTGATACATATAAGAAAAGTAAAAAGAAACAATAGGACAAGGATGGTAGGCACATTGGTGCGCTTATGCACGCCCCCTACAGACCTCTTAGGAAAGGGGTGAGGTCAATAGCAGGCAGTCTAAGGTTAAAGTTTTTGGGATTTGGGGAAGAAACCACAGAGTCAGGTAGAGTATTCCAGATATTGACCACTCTGTTGCTGAAGTCATATTTCCTGCAATCAAGTTTAGTGCGGTTTACCTTGAGTTTGTATCTATTGTGTGCTCTTGTATTGTTATGGGTGAAGCTGAAGTATTCATTGACAGGTAGGACATTGCAATGTATGATTTTATGTACTATACTTAGATCGGACCGAAGGCGGCGTAGTTCTAGGTTTTCTAGGTCTAGAATTTCAAGTCTGGTGGCATAAGGTATTCTGCAACGAGTAGAGGACTGGAGAACTTTTCTTGTGAAATATTTCTGGACTTTTTCAACTGTGTTAATATCAGATACATAATGTGGGTTCCAAACTGATGAGCTATATTCGAGTATTGGTCTAGCAAATGTTTTGTATGCTCTAGTTAGTAGTGTGATATTACCAGAGAAAAAGCTACATAGGATTAGGTTAACAATTCTTAATGCCTTTTTGGCTATGTAGTTACAGTGGGCTCTAGCACTTAGATCATTAGAGATGAGTACTCCAAGGTCTTTGACAGAGTTTGGATCATCAACAAGGTTTTAACTATTCAGCTTGTATTTTATTTTCTGATTTATTTATTTTTTGCCAATATGTAAGACAGAGCATTTATTTGTTGAAATTTGAAGTTGCCATTTGTTTGACCATTCCAATACATAGTCGAGGTCTTTTTGAAGGGTAGCAGTATTGTCTGTGGTGTTGAATAGCTTTACATCATCAGGAAAGAGAACTTGGTTAATAGACAGTTTCAGGCCAGAGTATTCACTTTTCAAAAATAAAACATACCCTTATTTATATTCAGATTAAGGTAAAATCATGATGTTGACTATTTTTGACCATTTAAGGAGGAAATGCATTTCAGGTTTGCAAGTGTTTATCCTTTCATCACCCCATAACCAACTTTGTAAGAGTCCAGCAATATGTATTCAGTTCCGTGCAAACCAACTTAATGTATTCATATAAAAACTATTAATAAGTGTTTGGGCAGCTGGTTTGGATTCAGTTGATTTCTTTTCCTTTAACACCTGCTGGATAATGAGCAAATTCCCATAAGGAGTTTTCACTGGAAAAGCTTGGGAGAGTTGCTGTAAACAGACAGATGGTAAGTGATAGCTCTGTGCATAGGTGTCTGCTGCTTTCATTGGTTTCATGGTGAATAGTAATGGCGGGAGGGTTGATGCAATCTTGAAAGGAAGAAAGGCAAGGAAGAAAGATCAAAACCAGATAAAGCAGCATACTTGCAGCAAAATATTTGAAAGCTGGAATGAAATATCTGAATCAGGTGTGCCCTTTGGGCCACATTGTGAGAAGGCAAGTGAAAACTAGTTTAGAATATAGCAGCATAATCAACAAGACATGTTGCACTGATTTGTCACTGATTGACTATCAGTTCTTGGGTGCTGATTTTGATCTATACATTCTTTTATACTTTAGCACAAAAATAATTTACAAGACCATCTTACAGTTGAATATCAGTTGTTTGATTTGTTCATGGTAGGGGGGAGAACTTGTGACTAAAGTGCGGTGTTGCTGCTCAATGGGGCCAGCAATGCTACAATTATTATTATTTTTTGCTGAGAATTGAATTGGCTGCTTTATGAACAGCTATCTGTAAGTTTTCAAAGATATTTTTTCATGCATCTTAATGAGGGTGAAATGATACCATTGGCTTATTGTTGCTTATTTTGATTTATTTTATATTTCTTTACATTAACATTGTGGCTGCTCCGCTGTATTTTTATTCTGACTTTATTGTATTGTTGATTGCTACATAGTGACTGCTAACTGCCAAGAATCTGTGGATGGTTGTAAGGACAAAGCTAATACAAATGAACAAACAAACAATTAAGATGCTGCAAACACTGAAAACAGGTGAATTTCATGAGTTGATGGCAGCTTATATTTACAGGAGTGCTTAATTTTTAAAATTACATAATTTTAAGCATAATTTACCACTATTGTGACTCCACAGTAGGATTGCAAAATTTAGAGATGTGTTTTCTTCATACTAGGAGTATTGGTTAGGTGAGGGGTGTCAAACTCACATCGTCACAGCAGCGTCAGGTGACGTATTGGGACTTTTTCCCCTTTCGGTAAACTGAGTGTAGGCCTGGCCAGCACATGATGCATCTGGCCCATGGGTTGGAAGCCCTGGTTTAGGTCATGGGACAAAATAATTTCTCCTTATTCATAAAAATATTGTCTCTTAAGGCTGTAGTCTTTTACCCATTTGTGGAAATCACAGTTGTTCTTACTGTCACTTCCGAACTTCTACATCCCAAATAAACAAATAAAATGCAATTATCTCTCTTCATGACATCCTTAATAATCTTGGACCAAAGGCATAATGAAATTAGGCATTTTTCACTTGTTTCCTAGATTCAGGAAGAGTTGCGAGGTGAAAATTGTACAGCAGGTTACCACAGAGAAGGCCACATCTGCACTGCAAGAGAGGAGATTCATAGGATGTCCTATTTAGATGAATGGATTAGGTAAAAAAATTCTGTTCTGACAAGATGGGAACTTCTGGTGTGATTGGGTAATGCAGCATTAGGTCTTTAAAAATTCTCATCTGAGCCCAGAAATCTAGAGGCAACCGATATAACTTTAAAAGGTTCTATGGAACACACTGGTTTGCAATGATTTTAAATACATGGAAATAAACACTTTATTGGTTTGTTTTTATTACACCAGTTGTACGCTATCATATTGAAAAACATTCACTGTTATTTCAGATGAATCCTTAATTTCAGACCTAACTCGATATAGGAGAAGTTAAATTATTACTGCAAGATAACCAAAAGGGGAAAAAATAGTTCATTTTAGAAACATATATAACACGCTTCACATTAAGTACATATAGTTTGCTTAATGGGAAGCACACTATGTGTTCCCATATATTAAACATATAGTCTTTCACAAACTGATGTCTTCAATTTCCATCCATCACTTAAGCACAAAACAAATATCGTCCTTTACTGTGTCCTTTTTTTGTAAAAGGAAAGCTTTATACGGGGGCGGCGGGGGGAATGAAACAGAAGAAAAATCAAGAAAAACATCTGAAGAGACATGGCTCTTCTCCAAAGAGACATTTAAAAATGAGCCAGCTTGGAATGGCTATGCAGCTTTACCCATTTCTAAAATCTATTGCAACAGTCAGATGTACATGTGATATATAGCATATCACAGATCTCAAACTATCTGGCACTTTAAACAATCTCTCCTGTCACTCAGTGTATAAGTTGTCACTCCAGTTTCAGTCACTGTACATTTATTCATAGGCAAAATAAAATTGCTTTAGTGAACTGCCGTTGACTTACCTTCCAAATATCACCCACTGTGAGTGGCAGGGGTTGAGCTTTCTGATCTCATTTGACATATACATAATATATTTCATAACTAATTATTTGTCAAATTAATCAAATACACAGATCCTTGGGAGGCTAAATGTATGAGAATTGTGAGATTATACAGCACAATAGCTATAAATGGAATGGTTTAGGGATTCCCTGTCCTTAAGGCAAAAGGGCAACATTCATCATGATGCCCTAAATAAAGGTCCATTGGAGTACTCAAAGAATAGAATAAAATATAATTCTTTATTGGCCAAGTGTGATTGGAATTACACAAGTTTGTGTTTGTGTCTCGGTCATGGTTGTCCCAAAGGTGCTTTTTCAAGAGAAAACTGGACTTTCTTGTTTTTCTTTGAAGACATTGTGCGTCTCATCCAAAAAGGTTCTTCAGCTCTTCTTCTTCTTGAATGAGAAGCAAAACATCTTCAAATAAAAACAAGAAAGTCCAGTTCTTTCTTGAAAAAGCACCTTTGGGACAACCATGACCTGGATGAACGAGACTCTCCATAGATGTCCATCAGGGTAGTTTTCATGGTGGTCTATAGTTTCTACCCATTTTTAATATTTTACCAAGTTGGTTCAGATTTACTCTAAGAGCAAAATGAAAAAGAAATTCTTTCACAATCCACTGAAGTATACAGTTTGCTTGTTTATCCTTTAGGAAGGAAGCTCCATGCATGCATTGTTTTAAAGAAATACATACAGAAGCTTAAAGGAAGTCTCCTCTGTGTTACTCGGACATGTTCATGTAGTTTTTTTGGTGAAGAATCCAATCATTTTGCATTGGTTTCTTTGGACTGAGAGTTCCCAGTCTACTCCACAAGGCTGGGATTCCCTGAAATACTTCCACTCAAGTAGCAATCAAGCTTGATCCTCACATGTAGGTATCAAAGGAACCCACAGCCAAATCTTGTGCCAAAACAGCATTGGTGGTTTTCAGAGTGAGATTCATAACCTAGGGCACTTTCACATTTGCCATTTAAGCTCCTCATCTCCTGGGCTCCAGCTGGCTTGCTTATAAAGCAGCATAAGAAAACTTTCTTCAGATTGACAAACTGGCAACAGTTTACAAGGTATTCGATTCAGATGGCAAGGAAGTCCTCCACTGGACAATTCCCTTGCTGCTGTCCCCTCCCTTCCTTTCAGTTCCAGGAAAGCAATGGCCAATCACTTTCCACTCTATGGGAAGGTCTTCCTGGGAGTACATCGCTTTAAAGTGTCTGTTAGTCACTGCCTATTTCTGTCTCTCGCTTGCCTTGTAAATGGAAGATTGTTCATTCAATACCTAGCTAAATTTTTTCTTAAAACAAAAAAAATTTCTTTTACTGAACTTTCTATTTCTCCCGTCCTTTTGTTAAAGAAAAAAAATAACTCTTTTTACAGTCACCTAAGCTAAAAGAATCTCATCCCCACCTCCCAAACAGGCCACAGCCTGTACATTTTTGGGATTATCTGACAGCTGTCAATGAAACTACTCTTGATTGTTACTATTAGTTTCCAACAATTGCTTCTTGTCCTGCCTTCAGGTGCATAATAGGTTGAGGCCCTCCTCTTATCCAACCAGAAGTGGTACTCAGCAGGTTCTGACCAGTTCTGGAGAACCGGTAGCAGAAATTTTGAGTAGTTCGGAGAACCAGTGGTAACCTTCCCCTGGAGTGGGGTGGGAATAGAGATTTTACAGTATCCTTCCCCTGCCACACCCACAAAGCCACACCCACAAAGCCATGCCATGCCCACAAAGTCATGCCCACAGAACTGGTAGTAAAAAAAATTGAATCCCACCTCTGTCACCAATCCCCGTTTGTGACAACCATTTTGATATTGGAGCACTGCTATCATGTCACCCCTAGTCCTTTTCATTAAACTAGACATACCCAATTCCTGCAATCGTTCTTCATGTGTTTTACCCTCCAGTCCCCTAATCATCTTTGTTGCTCTTCTCCACATTCTTTCACATATTAGACACTTCAGAAATATAGTCTGAATAAGAGCATGGATCTGATTTAATCAACAATCTAAACCATAATGTGACCTTTCAGTTTAGTACATTGGATAAACCAGCCATTATGATTTACAAAGCATGGTTTATAATTTAGCATCTTCTACAAATAAATAGCCAATGATGAATCAATAAAATGAATGGTGGCTTAGCACAATAAATGAATCAGGTCAAAAAATTGTTACATTTTGTGATGTTTTGAATATTTCTTTTTAAAACACACATATCTATGACAGTACATTACATAATTCATGCATGGTTCTATGAGAAGTTAAATTCTTCATAAGCATTTCATAATATATTTTATTTTTAATCAACTTTTTAAAAAATTAATTACTTTTTTCAAAATTTTATTTCTACATTCAATTCAAAATGTTGCAGTTTAGAACAATGCAGTAGAAAGTTCTATTAAGCATAAAGAGAGCAAACAAAGCAGCAATGATATATTCAAAGACAATGACATTGGCTTTCTAAATTACAAGCAATTTAAGATTTATTATAAGAAGAACAGTTCAGTCATGGTTTCTGTGGTAACCAAAATATTAATGCTATTTGCTGTAGAGTTGTAATTTGAATTTGCATTCAAACATCTTTTAGTTGTAGCATCAGGATACATTAATACCCCTCATCAAAATGTCTGTCATGACTTAAAAAAATAAAAGTAATATGATGGTAAGAGTAATGAAATTAGGGGAAATTAGGGGAACTTCATATAAAGTCATCTATCCTTCCACCCAGTCATGACTGTTATGGTATTCCTCCAACCATGTTATGATTGTTATGGTGTCAGTAGAAACTGAAAAAAACATCTTGTGTTCACCCTCCATATTAAGATGATGGAAAGGGGATTGTTTGCATTCTTGCAAATCATTGGAAGGTAATCTAGGACAACTGTGATATGAGGAATGGAATAGACAAAAATTGAGTATATTTCACAACTGGGTTTTTGTCCCTTAAATAGGATTCCATAACAGCAATAAATTCAGGATCCAAAACATCTTTATCACCAATATCAGAACATTTGAAAAGAAAGTCCTTGAACAGCACCCTCAGTTCACAGTATAATGCAATCTTAAATTATACCTACTTTGATTTGATAGTTAAGACCTCAAGATTTGTAAAACTTGTTATTATTTAATAAAATAAATACAACACACAATGAAACATGGGAAGGAAATTATGTACTGTGGCTCAGGTTGTCCATTAGCAGGATACTCTGAAAACTGAACAAAATAGAGTCCAATTTAGGATGGTGGGGAAAATATCAAAGATGCTACCACATGAGGCTGAAGAGTAAAACATTCCAGAAAAAAATCAGCAATGCTCAGGATGTGGTCAAGTGTTCTATTCTAATCCATCCTCCCCATTAATTTTGGGAGTATAGGCAGTTTGCATAGTCATAAACACATGACTATGAAATATTTTTGTTGTTCATGTTGATTCTAAAAAAAGACAAGCTTCGATACTACAAAAACAATTTGCACTTTGAATTTTTCCATAATTTCATGGCATTGAAAACTAACAGTATTTTTTGAACCCTAAAAGGTCACAGATGATTGGTAATTCCATCATTCAACATTTTGCACTTGAAAATTGCACTCTTCCTTAGCATGGTGTAGCAGTTTAGAGGAGGAGGAGGAGGAGGAGGAGGAGGAGGAGGAGGAGGAGGAGGAGGAGGAGGAGGAGGAGGAGGAGGAGGAGGAGGAGGAGGAGGAGGAGGAGGAGGAGGAGGGGGAGGGAGGGAGGGAGAGAGGACTGGAAGAAAGAACAGAGGAATGAAAGCCAACAAGTGGAAAGCGCTGGGGAAATCAAAAGATTCAGGCAGTTCGAATGAGTATAAAGATTTATTGCAAGCTTAAACTCTCTGCAAGAATCTGAGCAACTAGCGGTTAGGGGAAATGAGCAGGAGATAAGAGAGGCAGTCAAGGTGGGCTGGACTTAGATCTCTTGCAGGTGCACAGGGACTCATGACGTATGCTGTGTTTGACCCCTCCATTGGGTTCAGCTTGGTCATCTCCTACAGCAGGTTTTATTTTAAAAAATCTGGATTTAGTAGCTTTTATTTAAAAGAACAACAAAACAAACACATCACAAAAATGATGTAAATATAGCCAGTTTCTTCCTTCATTGACATGTTGAGTTCTTACAGTTTGAAAAGTATGTTGCATTGTTTCCAAGTAATCAATGTTAAGTCCTTTTATATTGGAAGAAGAAACAAAAAATATTTTTCCCTGGCATCAAGGCTTTTATTGTAGTTGTTGCAAATATATATTCGAGGTACAATTCAGTTAATTTAAAGGTTGAAGGGAGGGGGGGAAATTAAGTCTCTAGTTAACTGTAGCAGCAGTAAAAGATTTGAGGCAACACACATGAAAGCTATTTTTAGCTTTTAACTATTTGATGTAATCACAGCATAACCTTCATTGACTTTAATTTTCAAATGAGATTCTCATTATAGTAAAACTTGAAGGAGTCAAATCGTTAAAATAAATGAATATTTCATTAATGTGTGACATGATATTTGCTAAACATTCACTGAATAAAAATCAGTAGCAATAAAGATTCATGCTGGCCATGCATTAATATAGTTCATTAGTTTATTTAGAGCCAACAAGAAAGAGCAAATTGATTCCAACAGAAAGGAGATCCAGGATTTCATTTCTTCTACACTTAAAATGCCTTTAGAAGAAACAGTTGTGTTTGAATCTAGGAAGGAATTGAAGGCTTCTGCATGTACCTCTTAGCTACCTATCGCTAGTTAGGCCAGCACCCATAACAGCCGTAGTGGTACAGTGGTTAGAATGCAGTACTACAGGCTAATTCTCAACAGTTCAAATCTCACCAGGCTCAAGGCTGACTCAGCCTTCTATCCTCCCAAGGTTGGTAAAATGAGGACCCAGGTTGTCGGGGGCAATATGCTGACTCTGTAAATTGCTTAGAGAGGGATGTAAAGCACTGTAAAGCATTATATAGGTCTAAGTGCTATTTTGCTATTGCTATTTTTGAAGGGCTGCAAGAAAAAAATGTTGCCCTCTATTCGCTTCCTATATGCTATTAATGCAACCTCCAGCTACATTTTCCGGCCCCTTTGTTCAAGTAATATTTTCCTTCTTCTGCTACAAAGAGTTCCAAATTGAAAGTTTTATATAAATTTCCAGAAACCTAAAAAAAAAAAAAGTAAAGCTTCTTTTACATCAGGCTCAGCTTCTGGTGAGACATAGGGAAGCGCTATGCCATTGTTCTCTTTGGGGATATTTTCTCAACTTTTTAGTATGACTTACAGTCCCTGATATTGCTTAACTGGCTTAGCCTCTGAACCCAGTCAAGGATGGCTGGATGCTGCTATTTGCTGAAATTGTATATATCTTCTGTTGATAATATATGCATATCTAATTCTAATGGTACATTAATTTTACCAGAACAAAGTACTGTGGATAATAGGAATTAAAGTTACTTAATGACAATCAGTTAGGACAGATGTAATTCCTTGAAGAATAAAAAGATGATCTAAAGCTCATGATTATCTAATTATAGGAGGTTTTCTCTCTGTGGCCTAGGAGTTTTTAATAGGAGTTATTCCTATTATCCATAATGGTAAATAACTTCCCTGAAATCTTGTTTAATGAAATTGTGGTCATTATTAGTAATAGTCAAAGCAGGTTGGGTTATTTGCTCTCTCAACTCAACCTATCTCACTGAGTTAATGCTGCATAGATAAAATTAGCATGTAAGTAACCTTGAACTCCTGCAGGAAAGAAAGGATGTAAATGCGATAAAAATATTGCTGCTGAGGTTGATGCTGAGGGATGGCAATACATGAATAGTTAAGTTCCAATTTAAATTTAGCAACCAGAGGATGCCTGATTCAAGTTTAATTCTTGATTCAATGGCAGCACAATTTGGTTCAAATCAATTTCAGACTCCAGATTTATACATAGATATATAGATGATGATATAGATATAGATGATATTGAGATGATGATAGAGAGATAGAGATAGAGAGAGGTAGAGGTAGATATAGAGAAGGATGAGAGAGACATGGATAGAGAATGATGAGAGAGAAATGGATAGAGAAGATAGAGAGAGAGATGGATAGAGAAGATAGAGAGAGAGATGGATAGAGACAGATAGAGATGATAGAGATAGAGAGACAGATGATAATATAGATTCAGATATAGGTACAGATACGGATATATATGGATGAATATAGGTAAAGTTTCAACTATGGGCTATAAGGAGAAATTAAATGGTATTTCCCCCTATTCCCCCTTTTCTTTTCCAGAATGGGATGAAAACAACAGAGATAATAAATTCTACAGACTTTACCCTAGCAAAGTCTCCACTAGAAACATTTAAAGATTTTACTGAGGTAAACCTTTGAAACATTCCCCCTTCAACTTTTGTAAAGCAAAAACACAGAATAAAGAAAGGACACCAGAATAGTTTTCAAACTGTACATCAAATAATTTACACAAAAGTTTTACAGAACCAGTACAGAAAACATGCTACTCCAATTTTAAAATAACTTTCAAAAATAAAAAAAAATTAAGGATAAACTTTTGCTAAAGTTCAAGCAGCCCTTCACTCTCTACCATTGCTTTTCTGGTCTGACTGCCTTGTTTATAAGTCTCCTTGGCAAGGCTCACTGAAACTTCCTTTCTGGAAATTATGAATTTCATAATTACTGCATGCTGCTACAATAATTTAAAATATGGGAAGTATTATGAGATCAGCATTAGGTATAATTCATTGTAAACTTGGTTTGTTTGGAGATTAAAGGCACCAGGTTAGAATCTAGGAGACTGTAAATTCTGATCCTGACTTAGGCACCCATTCAGTTGGGGGACCCTGGGGCCAGTAACTCACTTTCAGCCTTAGGAATGAGGCAATGGCAAATCAAATATGAAAATCCGAAAACAATGCCAAGAAAACTACAGGAACTAATCCAGGAGATCACCAAGAATCAAGACTGACCTAAAGACAAAATGTATATTTTACAATGATATAAAAAAAATCCTGCAACAAATAGCAATAGTCTGATAGCAAGCTCATTATTTCAGACCCTTTACCCAACAACAGAGTCATTCAGTACAAGATAAAACAGGGGCAAAGTGTTAAATTCTAAATATTCAAGGCTTTTGGTCATTGGATCTTAGGCTTGCCAAAGTATTATTCCCCCCTGTGTGTGTGTGTGTGTGTGTGTGTGTGTGTGTGTGTGTCTATTCTGGGATTACTGTCTGAAACTGCTGGGAGCCAGAGAATATAGACACATAGTTTTAAAGGCACTTGGAGGTATATTTAAAAGAAGAAGAAAAATGTCGGGTAGCTATATGAATGTGGTCACTGAAATGGACATATTAGAAATGGCTTATTAGCATTCAAAATGGCAAGTTTAAATATGACACAATTACAAGGCAATTGCTGTATTGTTTCCAGTCATTACTATGCAATCTAAAACCATCCCTATCTATTGGACTGGATGGAATATGTGCCTACTTCTTAAAAAAGCTACCCACTGCCATAGCAGAACCTCTAAGCATAATCTTTGAAAAATCTTTCAGGACCAGCTCCTTGCCTAACCTATGGTCACAAGCCACGGTCATCCCCATCTTCAACAAGGGAGATCCCAGCCTAGCTGAAAATTATAGACCAATCTCCTTATGCTGCGTCACCTGTAAAGTCATGGAATCAATTATTAACCAATCCATCATCCTCCACTTAGAGACAAACAACCTACTCTCTAATAAACAATTTGGTTTCAGAAAAAAACTATCCTGTAATCTGCAACTCTTACACTGCAAAAACATATGGACTATACAACTCTATCAGGGCAAATCAATAGACACAATCTACATAAACTTCTGTAAAGCCTTTGATTCAGTGGTACACGACAAACTACTCTTAAAACTAAAATCTTACAGGATCTCTGGACACCTGCATAACTAGATAGAAGCATTCCTGTCAAACAGACAACAAATGGTCAAAATTGGGAGTCTCCTATCAAATTCTGTACCTGTCAACAGTGGTGTCCCTCAAGGCAGTATTCTAGGACCAACTCTTTTCATACTCCACATAAATGACCTCTGTGATCATATTAAAACCAACTGCGTCCTCTTCGCTGATGACGTAAAGCTATTCAACACCACAGACAATACTGCTACCCTTCAAAAAGACCTCGACTATGTATCAGAATGGTCAAACAAATGGCAACTTCAAATCTCAACAAATAAATGCTCTGTCTTACATATTGGCAAAAAAACAAATCAGAAAATAAAATACAAGCTGAATAGTCAAGACCTTGTTGAGGATCCAAACTCTGTCAAGGACCTTGGAGTACTCATCTCTAATGTTCTAAGTGCTAGAGCCCACTGTAACTGCATAGCCAAAAAGGCGTTAAGAGTTGTTAACCTAATCTTACGTAGCTTTTTCTCTGGTAATATTACACTACTAACTAAAGCATACAAAACATTTGCTAGACCTATAGTTGAATACAGCTCATCAGTCTGGAACCCTCATTACATATCTGATATTAACACAGTTGAGAAAGTCCAGAAATATTTCACAGGAAGAGTTCTTCACTCCTCTACTCGTTGTAGAATACCTTATGCCACCAGACTTGAAATTCTAGATCTAGAAAACCTAGAACTACGCCTCCTTCAGTCCGATCTAAGTATAGTACATAAAATCATACATTGCAGTGTCCTACCTGCAAATGAATACTTCAGCTTCAACCATAACAATACAAGAGCACATAATAGATACAAACTCAAGGTAAACCACACCAAACTTGATTGCAGGAAATATGACTTCAGCAACAGAGTGGTCAATAACTGGAATACTCTACCTGACTCTACCTGACTCTACCTTCCCCAAACCCCAAAAACTTTAACCTTAGACTGTCTACTATTGACCTCACCCCTTTCCTAAGACGTCTGTAGGAGGTGTGCATAAGCACACCAACGTGCCTACCGTCCCTGCCCTATTGTTTCTTTTCTTTTCTTTTTATTTTTCTTATATGTATCCATGATTCATAACTATGTTTTTTACTTATACCTATTATCTTGTAAGCAATTGACAAACCAAATAAATAAAAATAAATAAATAAAATAAACTTCATAGAAAAGATAGAAGGCAGCATAGGAATGAAAAGAGAACAAACTGTATCAAATTGGCTCTTTTCCTCAGACATTACACAAATCTCATGAACTCTTTTATTGCCATGGCTTCTGAAGTGCTATTTGGGGACTTTCCCAATGAGTTTCTCCCATAATTAGTCATTAGAAATAATTACTGAATTATTTAGACAATGTATAGCCTGAACTTTCAAGATCATTAACAGATTATCTTTCAAAATGCATTGAACTGAACTGAAATCATACAAGAATCACAAAACATGTTCTGTAATGAGCATGAGGATAGCTGAAGCCATTCTTTAATAGCTTATTATAGTCTTTAAATCTATGAGCATAAAAGCAGCAAGGAGTTTTGTGGGAATGGTTTAGCCTTTTCGGAAACCAAAAATACTAGAAATATCTGTACAAGCATGTAGGACTCTTTCTTCCACACTAACCTCAACCAACCAACCAACTAACCAATCAATCAAATCAATCAATTTGTTCAGTAGTTCCAAGTTTCTTTCTGCAGTTCCAAGATCCACATCCATTTGCACTCTGATTCAGGTGGCCCTGAAGGTACAGATAAACCCCCAAATAGACTCAATGACTCTCAGAGAACTAACAACCAATCTTCAGAGTGCTAACAATCAGATGGCTGCAAGGAATATAAATCCTTCAATTCCCCACAATTCAATCAGAACTGAAGAAGCTTCTTGGATAAGAAGTCAACATCTTCAAGGAAAGAACAAACAAAGTCCAGTTGTCTTTTGAAAAGCACCTTTGGGACAATTTGTTCAGTAACTCATTTTTATTCCAGATCTTGTTTATCTAAAGTAAGATCATACAATCTTGAAATATTTTAATTTTTAGCCTGTTTTCTCTAAGTGACATGTCCTAGTCTACCTTATCATAATTATGTTTTCAGTATTGTTTGAATCATAGAAAATACACAGAAGATATATTACACTAACATCCTTTGAAATTTGTATAAGGTGATTCATTATTTTTTTAAAAAAGAGGTAACTTCATTGTAATGCATACATCTTAGTCCAGCAGGGTAACTTTTTAAAAAATTAACACTGTACACCTTTACCTCCTAAATCATAAAATTGGAAAGCAAACCCTTAATCATAGTAATATGATTTTTTACAAACATTCATCAAAGTTAAAAATCGTATGCGTATTAAGTCTACACTAGACTCAACATAGCTATTTGTTTTATTTTATTTTTTTCAAGGTAAACAGACAGGAAAAGAAATTGGGGACCTTTACTGACTTAACCTTAAAATCCCAACTACATTCTCCGAAATCAAGCATGGCTTGCTTCTGTTCTTTTGTATAGAAAATAGGATCTTGTCTAAAGGCATACCCTTACTAATGACAACCATTGTTCTATAGCAGGGATGTCAAACTCACAGCCTGTGGGTCGGATGCATCACACGCTGGCCATGCCCATCCCCAGTTTAGCAAAGAGGAAAAAAGTTGTGATATGTCACATGACAATGTGTCATCACAAGTTTGACACCCCTGTTCTATAGGCAGTGGTATGAGAGGAAGATGTTTTAAATAAAGATACTTTAAGCGCTAGACATCCCAGAGTAGAAATCTTGAAGTTCCTGAAGCCATGGATGTCTCATTGTTGAGGAATAAATGGCATTGTTATATTTCTGTTTTGCCTTATCTGAACATCTTGATTTAGTGTTCCAAAAAGATGCACAAGGACAAAGCTCTGAATGGAATAAGTTCAGATCCAGGAAGGCCCAGCCATCTCCTTAGGGCTGTAGCTGTGAGAAAAGAATACTGAAAGGGCTCTATTTGTCTTTTAATCTAACGGCTGATTTAGAGTTGCCTGCAACCACCTATCACCATCACTACATCTCTATGCTGCAAGGGGGGGGGGGGTAAGTATATGTTGCAGATAGCCGCAAACAGGTTGGTGCAAACATCTTCCAAATCCTAACTGCGCATTGTGCAGAGGTGCATAGCCAGCATGCTGATTGGTTCTGGGTGCTCCAGTGTTTGAGTGCCCCTAGCCAGAACATTAAAATTCATAGATGTATGGATGCAACAGCTATGCAACTGTCTACAAACAACATAGATGTTCCATCATGTGCAGAGCTGGAGAAGTCTGCTTGACTCAAATTCAGTTCCTTAATAAGATTGGGCTTCTGATAGCTCAAAGAATTTTCTCCCAAAGAAACATGAAAGCAGGAGAGTGGCAGTTCTGAGAGCCTGTCCATCAACTCTGTATCTGTCCTTGAGTGACTTCAGGTATTGATCTATTGATGGAAAGAAAGATTCAAAATGAATTTTTTTTCTTCGTTATGTGTGCCCAGTGTGGATTATTCAGCGAAGTTCTGAATCATCCTCCCCACTTAAAAAGGTTCACAAAAGGCTTCCCAGTTCTGATGATCTTAAAAATGATTTTCTTTAAAATAATTAAAACCTCACCTTTAGGGGAACTGGCTTTGATGAGATTTGCATTCCAATCATCCTTTCAACAGGATACGTACCTGTATTCTTCTTCCAACTCTTCACAGTGACTGTTTTAGCAGGCAGACTGAAATATCACCTGACCAAAAAGCCTCATCTGAAGATTGGAGGGGTGCAAAGGATAGAAGATTCCTCATAAGCATTTCCACATATCTCTTCATAGCCACCATGATATTCTTCTTTATCAATGTAAAATGTCAAGGTTGTTAGAACTACAGACAAAATACTCTCAGGACAAACGGAAGAGAAAGTGGTTTGAGTTGAAAGTGGATACTTCATTACTCCACAAGGAACTATCAAGGCTCTGTGGAAGCACAAATTCATTTTTCTTTCCATTTGAATATGAAAAAAACAATGGGACAGGCAAGAGGATGGAAAATATTTAATTGGAGAATAAGTCTGGGAGGATGGCTAGAAATTTTACTGGTTAGGATAGTATGTAAATATGAATACACTCAGGAAAAAGGAAGAAAAGCTTCTGGTTTTTGTTTTTAAGCAGAAGAGTGATATTGAAATGCTACTTTGGTAAAAACCATCACACGCTCTGTAAGCAATTGATTTAAGGAACTCAAAGAATAGAAATGATATTAATCCCTTCATTAGTGATGCAAAGACAATAAGCTTCCTTAGCAAAAGAAGATATTTTTAAATTTTTCCAGAGTTTCAAAGATTCATGATTATATTGCAGCATCCATGCTGTAAAAAAATGAATAACAAATAACGGTAATGGTAAATATTCCATGAAAAATGCTCATTATTTGCTTTGCCTGGGACAGATCAAAAGCACATAACTTAGCAGGGGAAAGAGTGCTTTTACTCAAGTGGAATGATTCAATTTTAAAAGGTAATGTGGAAACTACTTACCAGTATAGGTGCCTCACAAGGCAGATACTTTATTTCACAGGCACTTTAACTGCAAAAATATATATCAGCAATACTTAGAGTCAAATGAATCATAATAAGAGTTTTTTTTTTCCTGGTATAAGAAAAGGAAAAAAAATGGCCAAATCCATCAGTATTACTGATTGAGAAATCTAGGTGTTTTGCACAACTAGAAAAGCCATCACATGTCTAACTGATCCAGTTTTGGTGGGTGTGCTGCTCTGCACTTGTATCTTGATATTTATGTTATACTTATCAAGGAATCCGCTGATACCGTTTCTTATTCCTTTAACAATATTCTGGATGGAGCTGACCTTGAAACCAATGCAATGCTATGGATGCATTATGGGTATTATCAATGCTATCAGCTTTATCAGCAGATGTCCCCAAGACACCGAAATCTGAGTTAGAACCAAAAGATTGAGACAGCTGACAGGTAATTTATACATACCTGCCCTGGATCCTTGCAAAGCCTATAATTTGTTAATAATATAAACAGTTGCTGATTTATCATGTACATTAACTGATTCTGTGAGGCAGTATTGCTGCATTTGTTGCATAATTCAATATAGCAAGAGAATGACAACACTAATAGAGCTTAGTCACAGAGCCCTGAATTCTAGATGTTTCCTTATGAATGATATTATATATGTATGTATGTATGTATGTATATGTATGTATGTATGTATGTGTATGTATGTATGTATGTGTATGTATATATGTGTATGTATGTGTATGTATATATGTGTATGTATATATGTGTATGTATGTATATATATATATATATATATATATATATATATATATATATATATATATATATATATATATATATATATATATGAATTGTGAAAATGTCACCAATTTGAGGCAGGTAGTGTCAAGAAACAAGGCACAGCTGGATCAAAGGATGCATTTTATTGTAGGGTTTCTCCTGAGTTTCTTACACTAACCAAAAATAGGGTGGGGTTATTCTGACTTTATTTCTTATGGTTTCCTCTTTCTCAGAGCTGTAATCTTTTCTGAAATTCTTCCTTTAATGACCCACTCCCTCCCTCCTCCCTCTCTTCTTTTTCTTCAGGGTGAGCTCTATATTCCTTCAGAGTGGGAGAGAGTCATGCAACCAAAGCAGCCAGCACATTATTATATGCACTACTTTTCTATTCATTTCTATATTTGGGTTCTTTCAGCAATGGAATTTGTACACGGGTCTTTCACAGACAGTAGACAAATCTGAGAAGGATCTGCCTTCTTTTTTTTCCCCTGCCTCTATGTTTTTCTCTTTTTTTCTGTACATTAACAGCAGCACCACTGTCAAGCTCATTAATCAGTATTTTACCCTAAGGATCTGGTCACAAAATGAGACATTTAGAAAAAAATGACCATGAAGACTATCTTTATAATTATCTAGAAAAGGAAAAATCTAGTCACCTTCTGTGATGCCTTAATCTGAGAAAGAAACTTTCATGTGTGTGAAAGAAACTTTATGTGTGTGTATAGACACACAAACACACAAACACACACACACACACTTATAATATGGAAACCTTCATACACATATCTTTATGCTGAGGCAGACCATAGATTCATCTAGTCTGATGTTGTCTATTCTAAAGAACAATATTATCTCCAAGAAAATGGGAAGAGTATTTTACCATTCCTTAATTCTAAAGTCATTTAAAAGTAGAATTACAAATAGTGATAAAGGGCATCTATGTTAAAAATTCACAATCTATGACCTATCTTTCTACTACTCCAGAGTTTAGGATATGAACTCAGAATCTCTCCAAGATTGTTTCAGACATTTTTATTTAATTTCTTTCACACTGACTTTATTGCTAATCTTTTTTTTTTTTTGAACAAATTTTATTAATTTTTAAAGACATACAAAACATAAATACACAGAAACACAAAACATAAAAGCATAAAAAATCTCTTTTCTGAAAGTTGCTTAGTCCCGGGTTAAAACTCTTGGTACAGACACAAATTCAAATTCATATTCATTTTACATACCATTCCATATCTTATTAGCATTTTCAATTTTCTATATAACTTCTCCTCTCTTTTAAATTTTCTCAATTTTATTTTATTTATCTCTTCTCAATTCGAGTCATAATATTTATTATTCTTTGTCTGTTCTATTTCCAGCTATCCATTTATCTTTCTTCTTTAAAGAAAACTTCTCCTGTACACTAATTGGAGTATGATGCCTTTATCTCTTTCCCCTATATTTATAATACTTAATATAAAATACATAGCTTACATTGGGATTCTGTCTGGTACGTTCTAAAATTATACAGTATTATCAAAACCAATACAAATCTATTCATTAATATTGATATTCATTTATATCTTAAACATTTAGCACATTACTTTTCAGTTAAATCACATACTTTTATGGGAGCACCTATTTTCCATAGTTATTCCCCCCCCACCACATCACATATTATAGATCATTATTTCATTACGATGTTCCCCCTTCTCCTACTTCAAATCTCTCATTTCACAAAAAGTTTCACTAGGATAACATAGTCTGATCATTAATATGAACAATCATTTATATCTTAAACATTTTACCCATTTCAGTTAAATATCATGCCTTTGTGGGAACACTTATGCTTTCCAAAATTATTCCCCCCCCCCCCACATCACATATCTTAAATCATTGTTTCATTGAAGTACTCTCCTTTTCTTAACAAAAATTTCACTAAATTATACTAAATATTTTATCACATTTTAAATTGCATATTATTTCCAATTTTCTATGGTTATTTCCAAGTACAAATGTAGAAATACAATCTTATGTACCTTTCTAGAATCCCTTTTTCAATAAGATTTATCCATTATCTCTAAAGAACTTTTGCTTCTTTGCATCTTGCTCCCCACCATTAAGGCTTCTCATCCCTTCCTTTCTCCCTTGCTTCTTCTTCTCCTTGTCCTCTTTACCCCCTTGTCTCTCCACCCCCTTTTATTCTGCTTTCCTCCTTTCTGTTGTTTCCTAACATAATATCCCCTTTTCACCTTATTCTTCTTTTTTTGGATTGTTTTTCCAGGTCTTAAAGTCTTCTTCTCCTTTTTCTCTTTCTTTTTTCCTTCCCCGACCAAAGTCACTCGTTCATCAAAAATGGCTTCTTCTTTGTCCCAGTCATCCTGTTGCTCATTCAGCTTTACATAAGTACAAACTGCCATTTCTAAAAATTGAAAAAGAGTGCCAAGGACATCTTTCCCTTCTTGCTTTTCTTTTTCATATTTTTGGTATACAAGTTTCAGTCCATCCACAAGTGATGCCATTATATAGAGAAAAAGTTTTTCCAAACAACCACCCAAGTGCTTTTAATCAGAAATAATTCTCAGAAGTTCCAAAATCACCAAATAATCCAAACAAGCTGTTTCTTTTAAATACTTTCTCCTTCTTCACTTTCTCTTTCTGGGGTTAAAGTTTAGTCACAAAGTTCCCTTTAAAATATATCTTTTAGAAGTCTTATTGATGTTTAGTAACTCTTTAGAATTCTAGGCAATCTTCTCCTTATTTTCAAATTTTGCTCCAATTTTTTTTCCCTCTCCCTTCCCACTCACAGCTAAAAAGATTTTTTTTCCTTTAAATGTTCAGAAATCCTTATCCCTTCAGCATTCAATTACCTCCAATGCAGGTTTTCGGATTTCTCTTATGATTCCATCCGCTGTCACGTTAGGAAGGAGAGTGAAACAAAAACAAAAAACTTTCCCTTTTAAGATATTCGCAGCTTGTAACTCTCTCTGGAAACAATGTATCCTTAGCAGCCTTCAAGATTCCAGGGCACTTTCTCTTGCCTTGTCCGGGTCGAAAGCTACTTTCATGATTCTTCCAACTTTCTCCCTCCTGCACCAGCTTGTCCAGCTGCAGGTTTCTTCGTGGCGGCCATTGCTGACCGCCGCTCCTCCGCCTTGGGAAAAGGGGGTTCTGCCGGCTGGGGAGGGGGTCTGCGACACCCCCAAGCCCCTGTCCGGATTCCCCCTGTCTTCAGCTGCCCCGTAGAGGCAGCTATATCCCCCAGATCCAAACGGATCGGGGGAACCTTGGCGGCGAACGCAGCAAGGATCGCGCAATATCGCGAATCCCTGCCGCTGCCGAAACCTTGCAAACCGGAAGTCCGACTTTATTGTTAATCTATGCAACTGTTCTACCTCAGAGTAAATACTATTCCATTTAAAATATATTTAATAATATTCCAGAGTAAGATTTTTTTTTAATGGGGGAAGTGTTAGCAGTTGATTGGATTTACTGGATTCATTTCAAAAATATTTGGCAGTTTTCTAGAACACTGGTATGAATATAACATACCCAATCATACCATTGTATTAGCATGAACAAATACAGTAAACAATTATGACAGTCAGAAAGTATATGAAGAATGGGGTTATTTTGGCATTGTGCTTAACCAATTACAAAGTCAAATAGAAGTCCAACAATGAAAACATTTGGCAAATGGCCATAGCTCAGTGGCAGAGCAAATGCTTTGCATGCAGAAAATTCCACTTTCAAAGATCAGCATCTGAAGATTATAAAGCCTTCAGATGGAAGTCTTAGAAAACTTCAATAGGTCATTGTATATACTGTATTAGTGAGGAAGAAGACAGCTTAAATGTCTCTATTGTCCAAAAGTTGTAAACAAATTAAAACAGCAATAATTAAGTTTTGCTTAATCAGGGCATCCCCGGAAGCAAATCTATGAAGTGATGAAGCAGAGTCTACTTCTAACAGTGAGTGGCCACATTGCTTTACAGACCAACAGAAGTGCCTGATAGCAGAATAAGTCTTTTATCAAGTCGTGTCAACTGACCAAGGTGCAACAACACAGCTTTATATAACAAAGAACCTCACAAAGTATATTTTTTTCTGATTCACATATGCCTATGTGAGTAGATAGTTGCATAGTATTCCAATCCAATGGCCCTTCCCATCAAATAATAGCAAACAGTTACCACATTAGCCATGTGAAAAGGAACGCCACACGCATACAGCAGTGGCTCTCAATTTCTTCAGCTCATCAGCCCCTTCATGAATTTTCAGATTGTTCCTCAACTCCCAAATATTTATCTTATGAAAATAATTTAACATATACTACTTTAACAAATAGTGCTACCAACAACAGCACTAATAATAATAGATTCAACTCAAGACTGCTTTCACTGGTGGCTGATCATCATAAGTCACAGTGGTGCAGTAACTTCTGCTGCCTGCAGTTGGGCAGTTCGATTCTCACTGGCTCAAGATTGACTCATCCTTCCATCCTTCTGAGGTGGGCAAAATGAGGGCCCAGATTGTTGGAGGCAATATGCTGACTCTGTAAATCACTTAGAGAGGGCTGGAAAGCACTGTGAAGTGGTATGTAAGTCTAAGCTTTATTGCTATTCAGTCTGGGGTAACACTATCTTGCTTCTAGCCATCTCACTGTCAGAACTAGGTACTTCTTTCTGAAAGCTTTTGAAAATGTTGCTCTTGGATTGCTTCTCCTCACCAGAAATTGCTACTGGTTGACATTTCCCCTTCAAAATAGAACTGGGAAGGTGCCACATGTGGCTTAAAAGTCATGCTTTGAAATCTATTCAATGTTCAAATGTTCAAAGCATGACATTTGCTGTCATGCAAATGGTCAATGAAGTCCTTCCTATGACCTTGAAAAATGCTTCAGGAGAGTTCATTAGCATGTCTGTTTCAAAAGGTTACTCCTACACATTGTTTCCACAAGTCTAATCTAATTGACTATTACTGCTTTCACAGGTTTTTCAGAATGCAGACTCCTTCCAGTTGAGTCATTATTGATTTTATTATGAAACTAAGCATAAGCAACACCAGGGAGAGAAATTTTAAATGAAAAAGTATGTGAATTTTGTAATTTAATGTTCTCTTCTGGTCAATGTAACAGGTCACGTTTCTTCTATTGCTGATACTATTTGATGTGAGTGATCTGGAGAAAGAAGGCCAGAGAAAAGCATAATTTATGAGGAGTTTTCAGTATATTTAAATGTTAACAGAGGTTAGATTTATACCATCATTGAAATCCTTGCTTTTATTCCATTCTGAACTTTCAGTGGCTTATTCCATCTTGCAACTTCTGTTTTATTGGATATGGAAGTTTGATGTTTTCCAATGGTATAATTATTCTTTCAGAGCTTTCTAATCAGACACTAATGTCTTGTAATTATATGTATATACTTCACTGAATCTTTCTTCTCTTTTTACGTGGCCTTTACAGTTAATTGCAGCTATATAGAGCATACAGTATTACATTAAGCAAATTCATTAAAAAGGAGAAAAAGAACACTTACCTTAGAGAATTATTTATATAAATACGTAGGATTTATTGTGAACATCTGATTTTTATCTTTCCTTTCTTAAAGGTTTTATAAATCAAAAGAAGGCTTACAATCAAATATTTTGGGAAAATCCAGGAATTCATGAATTTTTAAATTTTTAGACATGGGATTGGGATAGTAACTATATATTTTCTAGGCTGGTGGTGATGATGATTGGAACAACTGTGCTGCCAGCTACCTCAAACAATTTTTTATATTGATAGTCTCTTCACATAAATAAAAGCAACAAATAAGAAAATTGTTTTTATAAACCTTTAGTGAAGAAACATAGAAGATGAAATATGCAGTTTTGCCAAACCATGAGAACAGAAACATCTCCATACTGTTAATACCAGTAACTGAATTTGAGAGATATACTTTTCTGATGTTAGAGGTAATAATAAGTCTTCATTTCTTCAGTTGTTCATAAAAATGTCAAATTCAGTATTAAACTGTTTCTAAATAAAAACTGGCCATCAGTATAGCTTTTACTTTATATTATTCTAATAGCAAAAGAATAGTCCTAGCTTTGTATTTTTTTTAAATCATCACATTTTTCCCAGTTATATTTTTATACCTCTGTTCAGTTTTCTTCTTCTCTCAAGACCTCTTGATCATTTTGAATGCTTTTTCTGTAACTTCACTATTTCTTCTGCATGCCTGTCTCTGATTTTTATGTCTTAGAAAATATCAAATTAAGCCATTCAGGTTGTACTTTACTGCCCAAGGAAGATGATGACTCACCACTTATCCATGTTTGTTAAACATTCGGTCATTTCATTTTGTGTGCACTACTTACGCTTATTTTTGAGATCATCTTTCTAGCAAAGAATTCACATGTTTTTCTGAAATAAGAGAAATGCAGCCAATTTCATAAATGGGTAGTCAGAGGACAAGAAGAGCAGTTATTCCTTCATTGCCTCAGCATACCAGCGTGAAATGATATGGCAACATGCAATTCAGTGAACTGAAAATTTCTATCTTCAAACTGTCTGAATTACAAGTTTCATAATCAAAACCTATAGCGTTTTCTAAAAAATATTTTCTTCCTCTTCTTTCAACTCAGATGTTTCTGACCACCTGTTAAGAGAGCTAGGGAGGAGGGAGGGAGGGGAGGGAGGAAGAGAAAGAAGGAGAGGGAGAGGGAGAGGGGGAGAGGGGGGAGAGGGGGAGAGGGGGAAAGGGGGAGAGAGAGAGAGAGAGAGAGAGAGAGAGAGAGAGAGAGAGAGAGAGAGAGAGAGAATACAAATTGCACATATGATTAGTAAATGCTAATAAACATCTTTCTGACCAGAGATTGGGGGGAGATATACACTAGGGAAGAGGAAGGAAAGAAAAAAAGGGATAAATTAGACACTGGCAATACTGCATAGTAATCAAAAGTGATTTACTAAAACAACAATGAGAATTAACAGGGGAAAGAAAGATTAGATTGCCAAATTAACTTTTTGATTATACAAGTACAATAAAATTCCAATTTTATAGACTATTATTCACCATATTTTTTTATCCACTTGGAGCTAATTAAAACTGACTTGGAAAAATACAGTTTTCCAATTTGGTGGGAAAAAACATAGTTTTATAATTGTATGTAAAATTTCATACAGTATATATACTGTAAATTATATTATATAAATGGCATACATTTTATGAACATTATTTAGATTGATGTATATTTAACAGAAGTTCAAAGTTAATGGACACATGTTTCTTCAAATGGTCTAATAAATTAAAGTTTACTGTATTATTAAACTACATTATTAGAACTAACAGTTAAGAACAGCCCTGCTGTTCTGGAACTTTGAAGTATTATATAATGTGAAATGTTAGTGACTGTAAATGTAATTGCTTAAATTATCTTCCCATTTAATGGTAAAACTGATTAGGGCCTTAGCATTGTTTAACACTTATGACGTTGCTTTGTATTTTTTCTAAGTTTTAGAAAACGCCATGGTTGTGGACGATGACCACAACTCTGTTAAACAAGTGCAAATAGAAATATCGTAACATATAAATCTTCTAGGATATGGGTGAGGGTTCAATTCCTTATTAAAATCATGTTTGAAAAACAGAAATAACTATATAGTCATATATTATTCTCTGCTTTATTTCACAAGACCTTTACTTCATCTCATCAGGAAAGCACCTGGGGTGGGAAGGCTCAATACACGATTGGATGGAAATACCAAGGAAAGGAGGGGACTAGGAAATAGCAGGTATTTGCAGCTTCAGACATACAAGGAATAAAAACAACTTTCTTAGGGTACATGCCAGTCTGAAGAAATGCAGGGGCTTTGGAGGTGGGGAGGAGGTGTAAAGCAAACAAAGATACTGGCTGTGACCACACAACCATTTTTTTTTTAAAACAAGTTTTATTAATTTTTCAGAAACAAACAAATCATCATTAACCATTACATACTTAAACCTTTTTCCATTATAAATTTAACAAGTCAGATAAAACCTATAATTCTATTTTAAACCATTTCCATATAAGCATACAAAAACCTCTTATCCAGTTTCTCTTCACTTCTCTTTACTCTTATTCAATTTCATTATTATTATTTCATCTATTTCTTTCTGACTTGGTTACCATTATTCTCATTCTATATTTCTGCAAGGTTTTATTAATTCTCCCAGAAACATAAACACACAACACACAAGACATAAAAAAAAAAAAAGATCTTTTAGGAAAGTAACTTGGCCCCAGATATGTCTCTCTTCATGGACTTCAATTATATTCATGCTCATCTTACATGTCATTACTTATTTTATTTACCATTCTAAGTCTTCTATATTAGCTTCTCCACACATTTCACTCTTCTTAATTCTATCTTAATTAATCCATCTTAATTTGAGTCATTATATTTGTATCTTTTGTCCATTCTTTATTGTCCCTTTGTCTCGTTCCTTATAATAAAAAAAGAATTTCTCCTGAAATCACTAATCAGAGTATGATGCCTTTCTATCTCTCCCCTAAATTAATCAAATTAACATTTAAAATAACACCCAATACCCAATCCGATTCTGCTTGGTACGTTCTATCTAAATAATAAATCCAAAATAATTAAATACATAGTTAAGCAGTAGATCTAAATATTGAATCTTATAACATTCCCATTGCCTTTTCCAAAAACAAATGCTATAATAAAATTTTTATAATAACATCAATACCATAATCTTATTAAACTCTTTAATTAAAACTCAATATTCTAAACCTTCCCTTTAATATTATTAAATTTTAAAATCAATCATTACTAAACATTTCAACATTTTGATCTCTTATCAACTCTTAAACCATTTTAGTTTTCTATTTCTAATACAATGCTACGATATCATCTTATGTACCTTGCAAAATCTTTTTTTGAAGAATTTATACTTTACCCTTTATCCCTAAAAAAGATTCCTTTTTTCCCATCTAGTTTCAAAACTTTGTGGCTTTTCTCCACCTTTTTCCTTCCTTTCTTCCCCCACCAAACCTTTCTACCCACCTTCTTCTAGCCTCTGCCTTACTGGCTTCCCTTCTCTGTTGTGTTCCTTTTTCCTTTTGTTTACTATCATTATATTGATTTTGCACCTTGTTTTTCCCCTTCTTAAGTGTTTTTTTAAATCTTAAGTCCTTCATTTCTCTTCCTTTCCCTCTTCCTTCTTTCTTGGTTAAATTCTGAAATTCATTAAAAATGGCTTCTTCCTCTCCTTCTTCTTCTTCTGCTGTCTTCATCTGTTGTAATGTTTGTTGATAGTTAGCAAGCGCCATTTCTAAGAAAAGGAAGGCTTCTTTCAAACCATCTTTACCATCTTTTTTTGTTTGCTCATATTCTTTTCTCAGTTCCTCAACAGAAAAAGCCATTATAAATCTTTTCTTTTCCCCTTCTTTCTTCTTGCAGCAACCAAGATATTTCAAAAAAAAAAAAAAACAGTCCCAAAGTGATCAATCAGTCCAAGCCAAGGCAAAGTTCTCACTTTCTCTTCCTGGGGTAGTATCAATCAGAAAAAAAGAAAGTCCAAATCTGTTTCTTAAAGTCTTATTGCAATATATTTCAGTCTTCAAATCCTTAAGGCATCTCCTCCAACAAAGTCTTAGCATACAAATATTTTTTTAGTCCTCTCCCTTCTCACTTATCACTTAAAGCCAGTTTTTACCTAAAAAAAAAAAAAAGTTTCTTAATATCAACTTATTAATTCCGTAGGGAAGGAGAGTAAACTTTCCTTTCAGCACCACCAAATTGCCGCTTATTTTCTCTTCTAGAAGGTATCATTCAGAAAGCCATAATTTCCAGGAGTTTTGTTAAGTATATCTCAGAGTCCCGGGAACCAGAAAAACTTTCTCTTTTCAAAAGCTTTCTCCACTTCCTCCTGCGCATTCTTACCCGGCTGCCAGCTTCTTTGTGGCGGCCATTACGGACCGCCGCTGCACCGTCTTGGGAAAAGAGGGTTCTGCCGGCTGGGAAGGGGGTCTGCAACACCCCCAAACCTCACTCCGGATCCCCCTTATCTTCATCCACCCCTGCAGGGCCGCCTTAGCTCCAAACCTGTCCGGGTTGGAGCACCAAAAACGGCTAGCGCAGCAGGGATCGTGCAGTATCGCGAATCCCTGCCGCTTGCGAAGCCGACAAACCGGAAGACCACACAACCATTTTTGATATATATCATACATGCCACACGTGTAAAAAGATGTGGGGCCTTAATTATATGTTTCCAGCCTATATCTTCACTTTTCTTACTGTCTTTTTCAGATGTGATCCTACCTGAATGTCTCTGATCCCTAGGGGAAAAGGGAATAAGAGGAAGGGCAATAACAGCCCATGTTCTTAATTAAAGAAAAAATGTTGCCAGATAAATAGATGATAACAATTAGATAGATAGATGATAGATAGATAGATAGATAGATAGATAGATAGATGGATAGATGGAAAGATAGATAGATAGATAGATAGATAGATAGATAGATAGATAGATAGATAGATAGATAGATAGATAGATAGATAGATAGATAGATAGATAGATAGATAGATAGATAGATAGATAGATAGATAGAGAGAGAGAGAGAGAGAGAGAGAGAGAGAGAGACAGACAGACAGACAGACAGACAGACAGACAGACAGACAGACATTATGAAAAGTGGTACATAAAGCCACTGTGTAGCTTTAAAATGGAAACATACCCCAGTAAGAAGGTTGTGGGAGAGGTTGGCTGTTTGGGCAATATCAGGTACAACAATTCAAAATCCCAGGTTGCAAAAAATGGTTTGATTGTTTTGCAACAGCTGCAACAAGTGTTCTGCGTGCCATAGTTTGCTCAGTACAGGAGTCTTCAAACTTGACAGCTTTAAGACTTGTGGACTTCCACTCCCAGAATTCCTCCTCCAGTCATGTTAGCTCAGGAATTCTGGGAGGTGAAGTCTTAAACTTGCCAAGTTGAAGTCTTAAACTTGCCAAGTTTGAAGACCCTTGGCTCAGTATATGAGGAAAGGCTTACACAAATGATTATTGGGAATACCAGACAATGAGGTTAAAGAAAAAGAGGGCATGACAAGAGAACATCTTTACTTCGTTCCGTTCACTCTTCAGAAGCAGAGAGCGCTAGACCAGGTTGCTTATAAAACAAATTTGAGAGATGCTTCACTCAAGCTGTTTTTGGAGTGAAACATCCCTTGAAGAAACACAGCTCCATTAAAGATATTTTTAAAGAAAAGTTTTTAACCACTGAATCTTTGATTCTATGTTACTGTTCTCTCTGAATAGCTGTTAATTTCCTATTAATTTCATTGTATTGTGGGAATCAAATTCCTCACAGAAAGAATTCCATACTGAATATTGGAAACCAAAATGAAACATTATGGGACAAAATTGGGGATAGATATTCAGGATAGATATTAAAGCTTTGTGTGGTAATCAGGTTTATGCAAGGGTAGGATTCTACTGGTTCTGTCCACTTCTGTAGAACCGGTTGCCATGAAAAGTAGCAAACAGAGAGCATACATAGAAGTGGTTCTATGTCTGCTGCTGTTTTGGCCCACCCGCCTGCCCGGGCTCTTACCTGACCTTTATTTCCTGCGTTTTCAACCGCAGCTGCTTTGCGTGACACAGCTGTGGTTGAAAAAGCAGGAAAAAAGGGCTTTTTCAACCGCTGCGCACTTGCACGCAGCGCTGCTCAGCTGTCTGGGCAGCTCAGCAGGTCATAAATTGCACTCATACATGCGCGTGTGACGCAGAACAACAGAACCAGTTATAGCGGTCGGATCCCATCCCTGGGTTTATGCCATACATACAAGACAGGAACTGATAATTTAGGGACATGTGCAAGAGAGGTCAGAAAAGTTAAAGTAAAGGAACCAACTGTCAAGAAATCTATTGTAAATTAGCACTTAGTAGAATAACATAAAGGCCTTGGAAAATATATTCAAGTGTTGTACCATGTCTGTACTTACATAAATCAAAATCATGCAGGCAATGGCTTTTTTTGTGGAAAGTGACAGCTGGACTTTCAAGAAGGATAGCGAGAATATTGATATTTTTGAACTGTTGGAGAAAATTCTTTGGAATGCCATGGACAGTCAAATGGAAAAATGCATCGTAGGACAAATCAATGTAGAGTTCTCAGTCAAGGAATAAAAAGCCAAACTCAGATTATCAGGTTATCATATTTTTAATTCTTTGCCTAATAACCAGATCCCTTGAGAACTCTGGAGTGCTGGAAAAGGTAGAGGAAAAGAGAAGAAGAGGAGTGAAGTAGATTGATTCAATTAAAGTGGAAGACCTGAAGGACTAGTAACTGGAAGGGATCCAGTAATAACCTCCACTAATACTGAGAAATGTAACTTTTGAAAGATCCATATTGCTGGAGTTGGTGGCATTTTGTCTGTAAGGAACAGATCACTAATTTAGGTATAGAGCCATTAATGACACTCAAATAATATATTTTCAAATAATATATCCAGTATGTGTGTTCTCACACAGAGACGTCTTAGACACAATGGCTCAAGTACTAATAACTCCATGATTTAATTACAGCACTGTAAAGGATTCTCAACAGGGCTGTCAATTAGCATGATCTGGAAGTGGGCAGCTAAAACAAAGTGCAGTGGCAACAAAGCGCTGTGTGACATATTGTTCTGTGCCCTTTGTTATAAAGCTTAGTTTAAGATTCTGGCATTAGACAATAATGTTTTAAGCAGCTTTTAATCAAGATGCTGGAGACCATGCTTTCCAGCATAAATCTGTCTGACAGCACTGTTCATCTTCAGAGTCCTTTCCATTCGTGTCTTCTCCTGCTGATATCCAATCTGCTTCTGTCTGAAAGTCAGATTTTGTCAAGGTGCCTGTTGCTTACAATGCTTCTTTCCTCCTTCACCCCAAAAAGTGTTACAATCCAAGCAAATGTTGAAGACATTCTTGTCCACACCCACATTTAATTAATTAAACAAAGTAGACAAGCCATGACCTGTTGGGCCATTATTTCAGATATATTTCCTTACCTAAACAGAATGATCACAGGTATGTAAGGAAATCAGTGGATGCAGGAGTAACTTCAACTTCCTCTGACTTTCTCTTTGAGCTTCCTTGTGAGAAGCTAGCAGGGAGAATGGGGAATCCTGCTTGCCTGCCTGCCTGCCTGCCTGCCTCCCTCCCTCCCTTCATTGAAGAACCTTAGTCTCTGTTTCAAGGCAGCTCAAGCCCTGAGATATATCAGCTTTTAGTTATGTCTGGAATTTGCCAAGATTTGGTACAAAAATCCAGGAATGTCCAGGAATCCCAAAAGAAGTTTCGGACCATCAATTAATTCAAAATTACAGGCCCATATCTCCTTTAAATGTTGATTATAAAATATTTATGACCATAATGGCAGAAAGATTGAAAAAAACCCTTAATCAGATCATTCATAGCGACCAAAATGGATTCTTACCGAATAGACAAATTAAAAATAATACTAGAATGGTATTGAATATAATAGAATATTATGAAGCAAACCCAGGAAAACAATTGGCAATGGTCTTCCTTGATGCGCAAAAGGCATTTGACAATGTTAATTGGCAGATCATAATACAACAATTAAAAAGCATGCAATTTGGCAATAAATTTATTAAACTGATTTTGACAATTTATACGACTCAGACAGCCAGTGTAATAATGAATGGTGACAGAATGGAAACATTTAAGATCAACAAGGGAGTAAGGCAGGGATGCCCACTGTTACCCCTTCTCTTTATTCTTACCTAAGAAAACTTATTGGAAAACGTTAGGAAAAATGTAGAAATCAAAGGGGCTTTAATTAAAAAGGAGCATTATAAGGTACAGGCATTTGACGATGATATCGTACTTTTTCTGGAAGATCCAATGGATATGGGAGTAAAATTAATAAAGGAAATAGAGGAATTTGGCAAGGTCACAGGCCTTAAGATTAATAAAAACAAAACAAAATTATTGACTAAAAATTTAAAAGATAAGCAAAAAAAGAATTAGAAGGAAAATTGGGAATGCAAAGTGTGAGAAAGGTAAAATATGTAGGCATTTGGTTAACAGCAAGATGCTCTTCAATCAAAAAAGATAACTATGACAAATTAATAATACAAATAAAAAAAGAATTGGAAATGTGGGGGAAATTACAGCTATTACTACTGGGGAAAATTGCGACAATTAAAATGTCTACCCTGCCAAAAATACTATATCTTTTTCAAACTGTACCAATAAGATTGGATAAAACCTTTTTTAGAGAATTAGATCGAATAATAAGTAAATTTGTTTGGGATGGGAAAAAAGCTAGGATAAAAATGAAATTGTTACAGGACAAAAGAGAAAGGGATGGCTTTGGACTCCCTGACTGGGAAATGTATTATCAGGCTGCGGCTATGGTATGGATTAAAGATTGGATCAACCTGGAAAATAGAAGAGTACTGTCGATAGAGGGTCACGACTTGCAGAGAGGGTGGCATAGTTTCCTTTGGGATGGGAAATGTAAACAGCATTTTCAGAGACACATGATTAGAGATTGATTTATTTATTTATTTATTTATTTATTTATTTATATTTTGATTTGTCATTAATTCGGACATGGAGCAAGATTAAAAAGAACCATTATACTAAAATACCAAACTGGTTGTCAACTATGGAAGCACAAATCTACCGAAATGCAATGGATCTGAGAAAAAAGAGGAGTTACAAAGACCTATTAGACACACAAGGAAGATTAAAAATGAGACAAGAATTACAGCAACAAAATATAAAGATAGATTGGTGGCCATACATGTAAATCCAGGCGAGATATCAGAAGGACAAAGAACAATTTGGTTTCTGCATGGCAAAACATCAATTAGATAAAATTCTACAAGAAATGGAAAAGAAAATGATTTCAAGAATATATAACTTTCTACTAGATTTTAAAATGGAAGAGGAGGTGGTCAAAGAGACGATGGTAGTATGGGTGAAAAATGTTGGCCATAATATAGACCTGGAAAATTGGGAGAGAATGTGGGGATCAAATTGCAAACTAATTACATCCACAGCATACAAGGAAAATCAATACAAAATGTTCTACAGATGTTTTGATGTTGATAACAATGTATAAAGTTTTGTTTTATGTTTTTAAAATTTGGAAACTTAATAAAATTTATTTAAAAATAAAAGAAAAAGCACCTTTGGGACAAAAACCCAGAAACCTTTTAAAGCATTATAGGTCCAGCTATGAAAACTATTTTTGATGTTTGGAATTTAAATGTCAACATCCCATCTATTCTTTATTCATTCATTCATGCAGATTTCTCTGTCTTGCCAATGCGGAGCCACTGTTTGACTTAATGAAGAATTAGTTATGGGTGTGAATAAGAATATCTTCAATATTTACTTGGACATTGGAGGATCCCATTGAAATCATTGGGGTAGACATAATTAGCTTTTTTTCTTCACTGCAATTGATCTGTTTTAACTATGATTGTGGTAGGAGCTAATCCATTGTTTCTACATAATGCAAACAATCTTCCTAATTGGAATTGTTACTATTTTAAATAAAATAGCATGGTTTTAATTAAATTATGCTAGTTTATCTTGGCTTTGATATGCTAATTAGATTTTAATCCAGTTTATATATTCACAAATTAATTAATATTAATATTTCAAGTTCTGACTAACTTTGCAAAGGTAAAAAAATATCAATTGCAATACAGAAATATAGATTTTTGAAGAGCAAGGATGTTATAATCCCAACTTTCAAAAGCCAGCTAAAATGCTCAATTTGCACAGTATAAAAAATACAGTATATCTGTCCAACCTATTGTTATGTATTGATAAGAGTGGGCAGAAGGAAAAAGTCTCATCGTACTTTAGGAAGACATGATTACCCAAAATATATGTGAAGCAGCCTTGAAAAGAGCTTGAAATAATATGAGCAACCTGATGATTCATACTAACAGCTAACAGCTGAAGAATACAACAGGGAGAGAGAAAAAAAAACCTGTGAAGCTCTACAACCTTTCTCTCCTTTGAAAATAAGCAGAGCATTTTAAAACCAATAGAGCTTTTTACAGGGACCAGCAGCAAAAGGATTTTGAATTGAAGCAATGTCGGGAAATATCCACAATTCAAGCTGAAGATTAGAAATGCTGAACTACAAAAGGCAGCTTTCCTAGAAATAACAAAATGAACCAGAATGCCAAGAAATGGGAGGCATGAAGATCTCCCCCTTAAGTTAGAGAGAGAAAGAGAGAGAAATAAGTACTAAGAACCATTATTAGCGGTTGTAAATACTGGAGCGATCTCTAACTTTGCCCTTGGTTATACTTTTATGCAATGTAGTAGAAGCCAGTACAGAGAATGTAGTGGCCCATTAAAATCTGACGAATCTCAAAGATATATGAAGAAATATACATGGATATAGAGAATTGTTGGACAGTTGTAATCAGCTTCTGTGGTCTAAGCAGATTTCATTTCTGAGTATGGTTTCTGTAAAATTGATTTTTCTGGCCTTAGGTGAAATAGATTCTGAGAGTATATGCCTCTACCTAAATACAAAATAACAGAGCTATTAAGCAGACTTAAAAAAGAAAGAAAAGGAATATCTTCTGCAAAGAAGGATCACATTTCTTTCCCCACATATGATTAATAAAATGCCATTCAGCATCTAAATATTCCTGAACCACTTCCATTATTCAGCCGTATAAACTAGAATCATAGCATCTATTTCTTTGGTATTTCTTTAGTATTATTACCAAAATAAAATAAGATAAACTAATACAACTAATTTTAGATAAGAGTTGTAAAAAATGAGTTTCTTGTATAAATATAACATCAGTATTGTATCTTTTATCACCTTGAATAATTTTCTGTACTTAGCAATATCCCACATACTTTTATAATTCAATATCCTAAGTGTTACCATCTAGCTAGCACATGGGCACCAAACTCGTGTCATCATCACGGTGTCATAACATGACATATCACAACTTTTTTCCCCTTCACTAAACCAGGCATGGGCCTGGCCAGTATGTGATGCATCTAGCCAATGGGCCAGGAATTTAACAGCCCTGATCTAGCAAAATCAAGTTTAAAATAAAAACATATTTATACCATTCTAGATATTTAGATAATATTATTATAGATACATGAATATATAAGGGATAAATACAGAAAGGCATAGTTAAATACAGTATAATAAACTTAAATCAGTAACTGAACAAATGTTTAAAAACAGAATCCTCTATATTAAAACAAACACACAAACAAAAAACAAATAAAAATGAAAATTGTGACTTCAAAGGGAACAAGAGAGCTACCTACTTCTTCCACTACTAACCCAAATTAGAAAAAAAAATAAGAAAGAAAAAAATAGAAGTGGGAAACATCAATATATCAAAGGAACTTTTTTTAAAAAAATCAGCAAAGTTCAATAGAAGGCTGAAAAACAAAATGTAGAGAAGAAATAAAAAGACAGGAGTCAAACCAGTTTTGCCTAGTTGGGTATCAACACTCTTATTTGCAGAACAATATTTAATGAGGAGCAGAAAAATATTTAATCTGGCTATAAATCTGAAAGTAAATAATTGTTGGACACAATAAAATTTTCTTTTCTTTTGCTAACCATTCATAACCATAAACTAGTTTTTCAAGGAAATCACTGCAGGTAGATCTGAAATAATTTGGAATCAGAAATTGCATGTGTTTTTCTTAAGATCATGTACCAAACTGCAATTCTGGCCATTCTAAGAAGATTGGCACTTCTTGGGACATTCAGAGTATAATCAATAAGCCTTCTTCATCTTCTTTTCAAATATCTGTCCCTCCTCCAATTTTTTAAATGATTTTTTTTCCTTTTCTTTAAAAAAAGACTCAAAAATGTTCCTACACAAAGTCATCCAAGATCTGAAGGAAAGATATATATCTTAGTCATTTCCAAAGGCTCGTATTTTTCAAGTTCATATTAAAAAACAGTTAAAGCACAGGAAAAATAATTCTAGTCACCCACCCTAATGAACATGACAAAGAATGGGGCTTCAGTCACTCGTGGCTGCCATTTTAACTTTTTCATCTCCCTATAAAGGTAAAGGTGTGCTAATCAGTTCCGGCTCTGGGGGCGGTGCTCATCTCCATTTCTAAGTCAAAGAGTCAGCACTGTCTGAAGACATCTCCGTGGTCATGTGGCTGGCATGACTAAATGTTGAAGGTGCACAGAGCACTGTTACATTCCCACCAAAGTGGTCCCTATTTTTCTACTTGCATTTTTATGTGCTTTCGAACTGCTAGTTTGGCAGATGCTGGGACAAGCAATGGGAGCTCACTCCATTACGCAGTGAAAGGGATTCAAACCGCTGAACTGCCGACCTTCTGATCAACAAGCCCAGCATTATCCATTGAGCCACCGCGTCCCCTCATCTCTCTATAAATGCCCCTAATTACCTTTTTAAAGACCCAAAGAAATACACTTTGAATGATGACTTGCCCTCATTATTTTGGCACCTTTAATTTTGTTTTAGCTAGGATTGAAAATTGGATTGTCACTGTAACTGTTTGGTGAAGGATGAAGAGCATCTCAGTTTTCCAGCTGTACCTGCCCACAATTGTATCTAAGCTTAGAAGGCTAACCTTTTTTCTCAGAGTTAATTATTCCTTTTCTGAACGTTGAATGTTAAATGACAGCCAATTCCTTTATTTAAAAAATGGTAAATGTCTAAAGAAAGTCTTATATATTATGTATAAGCCTAAGAGTATAGTTATTTTTCTCCAACTGTCTATAAAATTCTTGCCTACTGTAACCATTAGGCACAAAGCCAGATGAGACCGCAGAGACTTCACCTCCCATTGATGTGGGAAAGTCACTTTTCCTAAGATAGTGTTTCTCTATGCAATACAGTAGGTTTTTTTTTCCAAAGTGATTTAAAGAGTTTGGCTTCTCAGAGCAGACAATCAAGAATAGTTGTTCTTTATGAGCAAGAAAGCAGTTTATTCAAATCAGTATCTATATATATAAAAGTGAAATACGACTCACACATCATCACAAAATCTCTAGAACCATAAAGCCTACAAACTTGAAATTTGGCACGTATGTTTCTCTTGGCTTCTAAGTGCTCGCTAAGAAAGGATTTTTCGAAATGACCATCAGAGCATTAGTATTTCCTATATTACTATTAACAGGCTTTGATGCTAAGGAGTTCTACTCCTCCTCCCCACCTGAAAAGAAATCTGTTCCAAATGCAAAACACAAGCAGAGGAGAGGAGTTTCAGATTTAGTTTCACAGCACAAAGCAGCTTTAGTACAGAACAGTTGAGCTAAGCCATGCCCAAGCTCCTTGCTATTTCCTTCCTGCTCACATGGCAAATACTGTTTCAGTTTCCAAACAGCCCTCAACTCTCTCACACTCTGACAGAACGCTAGCCAGATGAATACCGATGGATCCTGGTAGGCAGAGGCAGAATTTTTTTTCCATATTTTCCTCCCCAAAAACTAAGCCTGAGCACATAGTTTCATAACAAAGCATAGGTATTGAGCTAGTTTAAATATAATAACCAATAAAGGAGATTATTTGTAGCTCAGATTTGAAATGAGGGGTCCTTGGTACTCTTGAGCTTGGTTGTTTTCTTGCAGACGTTTCATTACCCAAACTAAGTAATATCACCAATGCTACTAGCTACTAGCTATATTATCTAGTTTGGGTAATAAAATGTCTGCAAGAAAACAACCAGGCTCAAGAGTACCAAGGACCCTTCAAATGCAATAACCCTCATGCATTGGAGGAGTCTGTATCTATGCATTACTTTTTCTGTTAGTCGTAGGAAGGAAGAATTTAAAATTAATCTTTGAATCATCTAATTTGTGAAAAGAATTGATGCAAAGATGGGAAAGAAGGAAACACGTTAAATGTTCCACGCTTAGAATAAATGAGAACAAAGTCTACATGTCTATCTTGCACATGTAAGTTTTCTGTCATTTGTGTTCTTTTGAACACCCTAGCACAGAAGAAGCCTTTCTATGTGATTTGAGACTGAGCACGTATATCACCCTACTAACATCACCCAGAAAAGCACCAGTGAATTCCTTTTATTTTCTCTCCCTTCTAACCTAACAACTTATTTTCATTGTTAGTTAAATATTTATTTGATATTACTAATATTACCCCAACCTAATCTTCAATGAACACTAAACACTATTTCAAATTTAACAATACAGGTGGTCTTCAACTTACAACCATTCATTTAATGACCATTCAAAGATACAACAGCTTTGAAAGAAGTGACTTATGACTGTTTTTCTCATTACGACCACTGCAGCATCCCATGGTCACCTGATCAAAATGTGGAGGCTTGGCAACTGGCATGTATTTAGGACGGTCGCAGTGTCCTGGAATCGTCATGTGATCACCTTTTGTGACCTTCTGGCAAGCAAAATCAATGGGAAAGCCAGATTCACTCAACAGCTATGTTATTAACTTCACAACTGAAATGATTCACTTAACAATTGGGCAAGAACGGTCTTAAAATGGGAGAAAAGTCACTTAACAATTCTCTTGCTTAGTTGTGGTCTTACAAATCTGTTGAAAATTATGACTACAAGTCAAATTGTTTCAACGTCTCTTTGTAAACAACTTCTTTTTCTTCTAAAATAGCCTCACAAATATTAAATATAGTATTTTGCATTAGCAGTAATAAAACCAGACTTTCAATGTTTAATTGCAGCTTGCCTCAGTGACTGATGTCTAATGCCACATTCATAGATCATTAAACACCACTGCAGCAGAAACATCTTCATTACAGCAAGTAGGGAAATGAGTAAGATATATGGTTGATCCAATCCATCTTTTCTCAGTTGTGGGGATCATTTCTCAAAAGATTGGTTCCCATGTTGTAAAAGGACCAGACTCTGCAAACTAAAGGATAGGTGGCATTAATTACAACTTGCATCCATTGTGGGCTCATGTATTTCTTCCAGAAGTTCCATACACCTTTCAAGATAGTTTTGGAGGAATTTTCAGAACAGTGCATAAGACAATATTGTAGGCTGAAGAAAAGAAAACACTTTTCTTTGACTTCATCCAACAGAGCAAGTTCCTTGTCATCTATTTGCATAAATTTAGTCTGCTCATGATGAACCAGCTCCTGGATCCAGTCTCATCTTATCTGGAAGTTTGTTCCTGTGTCTATGTTTGACTATTAGTCTTGTTCATACAATGTTCTTCTATTTCCAAACTATTCACATAAACACTTCCTAGTATTATATTTTTCCTTTTTACAACCCTGTAATACCTTTATTCAGTGTTGAGTTGTGGCAACTGAATGGAGCTGAGCATTTACTAGCCAGACGCCCTTCCTGATGCCTTTACAGAGTTCACAGCAAATATTTTCTCTTTGCGCCCTAATAGAGAAACATCTGCCACTGCCTAGGATTGAATTCTCAACCTTCCAAGTTTTCACCTCTAAGCCACCATGCCGCTGATCTCCCTAGTATTAATATAATTCCTAAATTTGTACTTTTACCCCAATCATCTTATAACTGCTTTAGATGCCTAGGTGAGAAGATATGTCTTGCTACCTAATACCAATGTAGCTCTGTTACCTAGCCGTATACAGTAGTGGCTCATTTGTACTGGATTATTCAGTTATGTACATTTGACAAAGACCTCTTTCTCTCTTTTAGTCTTAAGAGAGAAGATCTACACCAGCTGTATACGTTCAGCAAAGGAATTGATTTGCCAACTGTCGTAGTTTACCTCATTACCTTCTACACTAACCATCAAGTTTGTGCATTGTTTTTTGACTCAGGCAACCACCCTGATCAGCAAAGTCTACAAATAATCAGTAAATGAATAGAGGACTATTTTATAATAGCTTCAAGTTAAACAAACTGTAAAAAGCAGTAGCTCTAAAGTGCAGAGTGAGCTTTCTTGTTGTGAAATATTGTGCAGTGGAGCATAACTGAAATGATGAAAGAGGAACCATAGCATTATGAATGGGCAATTATGCAGTGATAGTTTTGTTCCAATATTTTGGCATTTTCTTCAGAGGGGGGGTTGTTTGGAAACTCATTATGTGAGGTCTTTGTTAAGGTCCATGGATTTTACTAGCATTTCGATGATAATCCTTTTGTTTTACTACTTACTTCTCTCAGTAAGTTCTATGCACATATAACATTTTTAGATGATTTTAATTTGTCACTGCACTACTGAAATTGTTTAAGCAGAATTTTTTTTCTCCATAAAGATTTAGAATGCCTAAGAGGATGAGTCAATAGAAAGATTTTGTTGAATAACTGCATAAATTCAAACTGAAATATAGAATATTATGCCAACCTTTACCTCCTGAAAACTGTTTTGAAAATACAGGTATATTGGTCTATATATAATGCTGATTTAGCTCCCCTCTCACATCTGCAGTCTTTTTTAAACATCTCTATAAAAAACTAAATTTTATGTATTTTGGTTGGACTCAGTCCTGCAAATGGATACAGACCAGTAAACATAGAAAGAGCACAATTATGAAGTTTATGAGAAGCTAAAGGGTGCAGTTGATCTTAAGTGACAATTTTGGTTGTCCAATCGCTTCTTAAATACTAGAGGTTTTTAAGAAGTGATTGGATAATCATTTGTCTGAAATGGTATAGGGTTTTCTGCCTAATCAGGGGGTTGGACTAGAAGACCTCAAAGGTCCCTTCCAACTCTGTTTTTCTATTCTATCTTAGGGCAGCATGACATTGAAGAAGGTAGGGCTACAGCAAAACTTAAAATTGATTTAATTTAAATGAAATTTAATTTAACCCTCAATGTTCATATTGTTTAATAATTGGCAAAGAGAGAAGGAATAGCTGACAGTGAGGTCCAATATATTTCTATTCAGCTGCCTTTTGTCAAGATTCCATCTTGTTTCACATACTTTTCAACATTTACAGGCTTCTAAGTTGTCTGTGTTTCATTTGAAAGTAGGATACTTACTAGAATTCTTCCATTCTAATTTTAATTTTCCTTCTAATAAATCCTTTTAATGTGATCTCCTAGACTCTTATTCCTAGGAGAGGTTTTTTTTTTAGACTTTTTGATCCCATCTTTATTACCTTATAAGTAACTTGAGGTGGTAAACATACATAATGCAGGAATTCTTCAATTCTTAGATAGATCATTCACTTAGTGATCTATTCAGCATTTAAAGAAGTGACGACCATTTTTCAAACTTACAACTATTGCAGCATCCCCAGAATCAGAATTCAGACTCTTGACAACTGGCATGTATTTATGATGGTTGCAGTATCCTGGGGTCATTGATCACCTTTTGCAACCTTTTGACAAAGTTAATGGGGAAGCCAGATTCACTTAACAACCATATTAATAATTTAACAACGGCAGTGATTCACTTACCAACTGGGCAAGAATAATCATAAAAAGGGGGGACTCAATGACTGTCTTGCTTAGCAATGGAAGTTTTGAGCTCAATTGTGGTCATAAATCAAAGACTACCTGTACATTTTTTCCCTCCTATTTTCCTCACAACACCAACCCTATCTGGTGGGTTTCATTGAGAGACAGTTACTGGCCCAAAGTGTCCTAGCTGGCTTTCATGCCTAAGGCGGGATTAGCACTCACCTTAACCACTACAGCAAACGTGGCAGGTTTTTTGTAACTATTTCCACACTAGATTGCAAGGAAAGAAATCCATCACACAGCAGAAGCAATTGTGGAACTATCTGTTGACTCAGATAGATTTGTGCAGCTGATTCTAGATGCAACTTTAATTTATCTAAAAGTAAACCATAGCCTGGAAGTTTTCCTTGTCTTGTTGATAATCATGAAGATATAAAAATTGTACCTTAAAAAAAAAAACCTTGGGAAGTTTTTTTTTATTCCGATTCATCTCTTGTGACCTTGTCTATGGAAGCCGGGCCATATTTCAATAATGCATCTCCTTTAATGTGATTGATAAAAGTTGCTCTTAAAATTAAAATGGGTGCAGAATGCAGGATTAGATGCTTGTGTAGGAGATCAGCATTCAGATTAAAATTATTTGGTGCCATGCTGTTTGCTAGCTTGCTTCTGAGCTCAATTTATATATAAGTATTAATCTTTAGGATGCAGTGGCTCAGTGGATAAGATGCTGAGCTTTTCAATCAGAGTGTTCGGCAGTTCCGTGGTTTGAATCCCTAGCGCTGCATAACAGAGTGAGTTTCTGTTACTTGTGCCAGCTTCTGCCAACCTAGCAGTTCAAAAGGATGTAAAAAAATGCAAGCAGAAAAATAGAGACTACCTTTGGTGGGAAGATAACAGCATTCCATGCGCCTTTGGCATTTAGTCATGCCGGCCACATGACCACGGAGACGTCTTTGGACAGCGCTGGCTCTTCGGCTTTGTAACGGAGATGAGCACCGCCTCCTAGAATCGGGAACGACTAACACATATGTGCGAGGGGAACCTTTACCTTATTAACCTTTAAGGATTTAATCATTTTGGGATCACATTATCTGAAACCTCATCTACTGTTATACAAGATGAAGTCTAGCTTTAAGACCAGTGTCTGAAATCTTGTTATTTGATGCATCATCAAAAACTTAGAGATTGCCAAAGACTATGAACAGTGTATTATCTATGGCAGTGTATTTGTATATTAGCAGTGTATTTTCCTCAATTTTGGAACAATAATTTCCTTGAAAGTGCATATCACATCTTTTATAGCTTCTATTGCCTTTGGGTGGGGGACTTTGAAGTTTTATTTATCCCAGGCTGCAGTCAGATACTACACTTCATCTTAGCCAAAAGGCCGAGAAGCGTTAGGCTGCAGTCAGAGGTTTTAGTGCATAGTGTTTACATTGCTTATTTTATTTACTGTTACTATATTTATATATAGTTGTGTTTGAAAGTTCATTGTTTTAGGGTAGTTTAATCATAATCTGCTCCATGGAGCCTTTAAGCTTTTAAATGGCAGCAATAATGTTAAATCCAAGTATTTGCAGACTTGCGAATCTATACAGGTTAATTTAATAACAGGCATTGTTAACTGTTCTTACAGTAATGATACATTATTGTATTAGAAATCAAAGTATCTTTAATGCTGTAGGAAGCACAGTACCCTCTTAAGGCTCAATAGTGTTAATCAGAATTAAGTGCCTGTAGCTATGGGCTGGATTCCAGCTTTAATTATTTTAAATACCTTCAATTCTCACGTACTATCTTGTATTTTAAATATGGTTCTGGACTATTAGTAAAATTAAAGTTGCCATTTTTAATGAAAAAAGGTATATGCAATCTACTATAATGAATACTACTAGCATGAAGTTACTTTAGTTAGGGTCTATTTCTCCCTACCTAGCTTTCTGGAAGAGTTGTTATTTTTCAATTCAAAGGGTTTGTCAAAATGTAACATCTTGAGCTAATAGTTCTCTTGTTATATTGCTTGATCAATAAAGGTCGCCTTAGCTGAAGCATTTGTAAACAAATCGCAATTAAATTTATATAGAAAAAGTCCACAATGATAAAAAATCTCTTTTTCATACTGGGTCATTTTTTTCTATTAATAATCCAATCAGTTTTTTCTTTATGATAATTTGTCGTGTCTTCAGCTAAACAGATAGAATTTTATACTTTTGCTGAAATGGAAAAACTATACCAAGTTATGATAGACTTGTATCTACTTACTTATAGTAAATGCAATTTCTCCACACATTGGGATTCTAGAAATGGCTCTGGTTCTCCAAAGGTAATTCAGGTGAACCCAATGAGCGTTTTCAGAGTGAAATTCAGAAAAATGGAGCTTCATGCAAAGAAGTAATATGTAAACATCTCAAATGGCTGTGCCTTGTGTTTTTAAGCAAATTGATATGAAATTGGAATAGATGGCAATTAGATTATGCCATTCCATGAGGCAATTAAGGGTACGCAATTTCATAAACATCAGTGTCAAGCATCCATTTTTCAAACAGTACTAAAAGTTTGTGTTTTTGTCATTTTGTTCTAACTGATACTGTACCATGCTTTCTAACAAAATGCAACTACAGATAGGCAGATCAAGGAGATTTGTGAAGACTTGTAATCAGAATAGAGCACATATTGAGATCCTTTTTACTTTATCCAGATAAATGAAAAGCCGTTCTGAATTAATTCCACACCATAAACTAGTTTTCTGCCAAATCCTGTGCAAAAGCTTAATTAAAAAAATAGTGTGCTGATCTCAAAAATGTGTCATGGATGATTGTAATATATTTGAAAACTGTCTTCTCTCCCTTTTTACTAGTAGTCAATAACATGCTTAATAATTCTTCCCTTATTGCTCAAGAATTTCTCAAGTGTTTTGAATTTTGCAGGATCTTATTATCCTTTCCCCAACCTTTAATTTCCATCTGAATTACATTAAAGCCTATTTTTGCAATGTAAAAATAATAGCAACTGCAGGAACAAAAGAGCCAGTCAGTTCAATATATCCAAAGCCCCTGCCATCTTAAAACAAGGAAAATCCTTGATTAGCCAGCAAGTTTAGCCTTGAGTGTAAGCTTCTGGAACAATTATAACAGAATATGGGGACCTTTCCAGTGTCCAAAGCATCTGTATAAAATTGCTGTAGCCATCTTATAACATGTGATCCTAAATGTTTAATAAACTCTGGGAACATCTCATCAGGCTTGGCGACCTTCCTTACTTTGAGATTTTTTTAAAGCTCTTTCCAACTTGTTTCCTGAAAATGGTAAAGAATTTAATCTTTTATTGTTTGTTCATTTAATACATGTGTTTGTTGTTGTACCTTGTTTTTAAAGTGTGATCTAAAGCACGGGTGTCAAACTTGCTGCCTCACATTGCCGTTACGTGATGTTTCGTGACATTTTCCCCATTTGCTGAGCTGGGATGGGCATGGCCTGTGTGTGATGCATCGGTCCTTGGGCCACCAGTTTGACACCTGTGAATGAATGTTTTCTGCATGTTTTTTTTTTTATAGAGAGAGCTATCTGATATGGTGATATTTGGAGGTTCTGAGTAAGAATTGAAGTTGCCATTTCCAGTTTCTGTAATAGGGACCATGCTTTCTGGCTAAGTTTTCAGTTATTTCTGTCCATCTTTCTTTATGCTTGTTGTTAATGGAGCATTGCATTTCTTCTCAAATTTGGATCACCTATTCTTTGGTATTCTTCATACAAGTTTTCTGTGATGTGGCTCCAACAAGGAATGTATTATTTTCTGCGCCCACAAGATCTATTACATTTTGCTGCTGTGTGTACGACTTTCACAGATCAGGGTAGTTTTTTTACTGAAGGAGGAATTGATCACCTTCTGGAGTCTACCTCTTTAGTGTATCATTCCCAGTTTCCTTTCTAGAAGTTTCACCTTGGTTTCTGGGTTGATCTTATTAGAGGTAATTGTAGTCCTGCAGTAAGTATGACTGGTCTATGTTGGATATTTAGAAAAATCAGTAGGACTTCCTTGTATAGCGGACAAGGGTTTTTAAGTTGTCTATGGCTGCTAGGCAAAGATATCTCTCTCTGTGTCTCTATCTTTCTCTTCCCCCCTCCACCTCTTCCTCCCCCCGTCTCCCTCTGCCCTAGGAAGGAGGCACTGGAAATCACTTTTGAAAATTTTGCCAGGAAAATTGCAAGAGCTTTCTTGTCCAAGCAGTCACCAGGAGTCAAAAATTGACTAGAAAATACACACAGAGAGAAAAAGACCTGCTAGTTTTGATCTGGAAAGCAGAGTCATGATCAAATAGTATCCCAATTAATGATTGCTTCCCTTAAAGGCATAGTTGCTGCTATCAGTTATGATTGCTGAATGAGAATTATCTGTATTGAAATGAACAAGAAGTACCATTCTCAAACAAGAAAAATCCAATTTATTTGTTGAATAGGAGGTTTTAAAAAATTATTGTAATATCTGGTTCAAATAGTTGATACTTTTTCTGGAATGGTTGAAGTACCTAATATTATGCATTTTCACAATAATTGGATTATTTTATTTTAGCAAGTTTTTTGCAAATTAGTTAATTTAAGCAGAAACTTGAACATATTATTCTCATGTAATTTCTTTTTGGTTTGTACTGATGAATGACTTTATATTATGAGATTTACTTATAGTAAATTCAAGTTTTAAATGATATCCTCATTACAGATTAATTACATGTATTGAATTTTATGTAACGTCTAAAATTAAACGTGCTATACTGCTATTATTTGTAACATAAAAATAACATAATTAGTAAATCAAAACACTTATTAAAATAAAAACGTAGTACAACATCTTTATGCTACCATATTTATCTTTTCAGGATAATTATTAGTTTGTTTCTCTAAAAAGTCTTCATATTTAGTATGTACAGTTGTCTTGATGAAAATCCTATAAAAGTTAACTATAATAATAATTTGACTAACATTGGGGGGAAAGCTTCATAAACCTGATTTATCTACCTTGTTTTGGAAGATCTATCCTGATTCTTCAACAATAGATTCCTCAGTGAGGGAAATTCAACACTGGATCACTTTCGCCAGATTGTTTAGTCTGCATTTTCAATTGTCAGAAATTCCACAATGGTTGTGCTTCTTTCTGTCTAGGTGCAAATAATTATTGATAAGAAGGATTTTTTTTGAAGAAGAAGAAGATCCTAGCCTTTCAGCAGATTCATAAGCCAAGAAAATATTTGCAATAGAAAATGAACTCTTCCTGTTCCTCCCCAAAAAGTGAAAGTGGGCCCAAATAATTTTGGACCTTCTTTTATTGCCATTGGGGGTTTCTGTATCAGGCAACATTCACATGGGCCCTGTTTTGTTTCATCTGCTAATACAGGGCTCTCCAAACTTGGCAACTTTGAGTCTTGTGGACTACAATTCCCAGAATTCCTCAGTCAAACATGGTGGCTGGGGAATTCTGGGAATTGAAATCCACAAATCTTAAAGTTGCCAGGTTTAGAGATTCCTGCACTAATGTATAAATTATATTTACTACTCTTTCTTTTATGTATATTAGGTGGACATTTTCATATTATTGCTAAAATGTCTGAGTACCAAATGCTTTTACACTATTAAGATGAAAAGTAGGCTGATACACTGAATGCTAAAACCTAAAGGCAAGTTTACTAGAATTAACCTCATTGACCAATAGGGAAGGAAAGTGGGGACAGATGCATGAAAACAGTATCGTGTGGCATTGCAGTACAAATGCTGTCCTTTTTTATGTGCTGCAATTAACTTCAACAGAATTTATTTTTGAGAAAAAAAAATAGTTGTCAGTATTTTTGTTAGTGAAAGAATATATTTACAGAAAATCAAAATAGTTGTCATTTATTCATATATAAGAAGCAGGAAATAGAAAATGAATTAGCAGGGGGTTCGACTAGAACAGCGGTCGGCCACCAGTGGGCTGTGAGAAAATTTTGGTGGGCCACAGAGAAATCTCACCCCCAGAGCACTCCCACAAAGCAATTAATCCAGGCTGCGCAGAAACACAAGGCTGCACCACCCACATGGCCCGCGGGAACCCTCCCTGCCCACTCACTCCTTACCCTGTAAACTTGCCTGCTAAATTTCTGTTTTTCTTTTTTCCGACCATCATCTGTTCTGCTGTGCCGGGAAATTTAGATTAGCTAGGAAGCAGGAAATGGTTGGATTTCTTGCTTTCTAGCTAGTCTTTAGATCTTCAGCTCAGCACAGCTGAACCTCCCTTAGGACTGAAGGTTTGCTTGCAAGCAAATTAAGTGCAGACTCACGGCAAGCAAATTTGAGAGACTGAGCTAGCCGATGGCAGATAGATAGATCACTGAATGATTCTGTGAGCAACTCAATCTGCCTGCTTTGCCTGATTTTGGGTAAAAGTTGCTCTTTTTATAAAAAATTCAATATTTATATAAATATTTATAATATTTACATACAAGCCATGCCCAGCCAGTCACATGAGCATCAAGCCACACCCACACATTAGGCCACACCCACACATTAGGCCACACCCACAGAACTGGTTAGTGGTCCCTGAGATCTAAAATTATGAGTTTGGTGGTCCCTGAGGTCCAAAAGGTTGGTGACCCCTGGACTAGAAGACCTCCAAGGTCCCCTTTCAGCTCTGTTATTCTATTCTAATTACTTCCATCTAACCAACTATCATTACTTTTAGTTGTGCATATATCTATGATACTGTGTGTGTCTCACTCTGAAACTCTTTAATAAATCTGAAAAAAATAGCAAGATGAAAATTGAAGCAAACAAATGGGTAATATTTGTTTGCCCTAAGAAAGAGGCCATGACAAGCCACTTATGAAAAACTTTGCTGACAAAAATTCTCCAGGAAGTCTCTGAGAATCAGACATAATTGAATGAAAGGAGGGGAAAAAACTTTATCCAAAATAGATGGTGCCTCTCTATATTTCCCCCAAAGAAAACTTTCAAAAATGTATATTACTTAAAATATTCTCTCTGAATATCAATTGGTTAAAATCTTAATCTGAGTAACAATGTCTGTCTCACATTTCTGGATAATTTAGTCTATCCAGTCATTTCAATCAAAATGCAGCAGGCAAGTCCACTACAAGTCTATGAACTTGTCAATCTGTTCAGAATTATAGGACACAAATCATTATTAAATTACATTTATAAATTATTAAATATAATAGTATTAATTTGGCTAAACACATCTCAAAAAGATACAAGAACAACCACATAGTCTACATTTTAATCAATGATTTCTGACAATGTTTGGCTATTGTAGAAACAGAAATATCATTGTAACATCAATGTTCAACAAACTGTTAATAGGTAATAAACATGGATGACTTTATCCTATACTGGAATTTCTATTGCAATTATGTACTGCTTCATAAGCTTTATTGATTGATTGATGAGTCCTAATTTAAAATAAAATTGTAAGATCTATTTTTGCATGAATCATAAGTCACAGTTATATACCACTTGGGAGGCTATGTTTCTAAATACTTATCTTATAGCACATTGTACTTCTAAAACAAAATAAAATCACACAGAAATATTTATTAAATTATTTGTTCAGAGATAATTGGTGTTCTAAGCCACTAGATAAAAGTATAATTTTCATTTAGCCTATCTATGCTAAATTTTAATATTTTTACAGAAAATTATGCTGTTTCCTAATATGGCTCTTGTGAAGACTGCAAAGAAGCAAGACTGTGAAGAAGTAATACAGCTCTTATGAAGACTGATAACAATCAAAGCACTCCAGAGTTATAAATTGTTGCTTTTGCATGACAAGTTCTACTTCTCCATTATAGCTCCAGGCGGGCAGAAGGTAGGATCTCTTTCAAAAGGCTGACAAATTTCCTTTTTTTATAGTTGTGGAACAACAAAGGCAAGTGAAGATTCAGAATTTAGAAATCAATAGGTGGGCAGATCTGGTGACAAATGCTGGGAGAATGATGGAGGAAACATGGCGTTTGAAATATTAGTATGGCCTCATCCCATCAATTGGTTTAGCAGGCATGAATATCATCAAAGCTGTTACTCATTTTGGTGCACAGGTCAGGTAGGGAGATAAAACTGATGATAAACTAAGCTGTTTTAAAGTCTGAACAATTAAACCATTGGAATACCTACATTGGCAGGGAAAGCAGAAAACCTGCAGGCAATAACATTAACACAGTAAGATTATTGCCACATAATGTTAGCACATGCACATGCAATGCAATGCACATAAAACCAAGGAGAGCTTTGACCACACCATCATGGCTGCCATCTGGACCATGTCCTTTACTAAATCATCTCACCTTCCCCACTCAGCTCAGAAATAAAAAGTTTTAGAGATGGACAGACAGACAGAGAGACAGGACAGAAATGAGAGTCAACGTTCAATATATATAGAGAGAAATGACAAGCGAACAGAGTAGAGGAAACATTGCATCTGTGACAGTCAGATACAAGGAGACTGGAGGCTGAAGAGCTGTCATGCCTCAGGCGGCATTTTCTGAATCCTGGTATTTCATTCTAGCAGGAGTCAAACAGATTTTTAAAAAATGTCCTTAACAGGATGGCATCATTCTACTTTATCAGCAAGGAGTGTTCTCTAAAATTCATTATGCTGAAACAGCAGTATTCTTTAAATACCTAGTTCTGATACTTTCTGGAAAAATTGCATTTGTCAACCAACCAATCAATCAAAAAAACTGCAAGAGGAGATAGACAGAAGTTAGCAGCGGGTTAAAGCCAGATATCTCATATGGATTCAAAGGCATACAGTATTTTACCAAGGAACTTAAAGGTCAAACTGTACATTATACTTGACAATCTTCAGCAAATGGGAAAGTTGGATGGTTAAATATTCTTTCTATTATCAAAATTCTGACAACTTGGCAATTAAACCAAGAAAAGTAATTCCCATTGGTTTCAATCTGAAGATTCTTTTTCTTAATTTTAATCATTATATTGATACAGTCTTTGATGGATGAAGACAAGTTTGAAACTGTCTTCTTTGTACTCTGTTGTCATTATCCATCTGATCCTGAATCTCTGCACTAAACATTTACTTTTAAGTTTTTTATATATAAAAAAACCAGGACCCATGTACTCTGTATAAATTGAAAGAATATTTTGACTCTAATAAGTTTTTTGCCAATGAATCTCTGGAGGCCATAACTTCATTGATTTTTGCAGAAACATAGATCTGAATTCCTACTCCTGAGCATGAAGAAAACGGTCTGACTTCGGAAGGGAAAATTGGTTGTACTTCCCACCTCACCCATACCAAATACACACACAAACACATACACACAGAGCTTTTTTTCTGTCATCAGAACTTGGGCATTGGAGAAATGGAAAGACACACAAACAGTTGTTGAACCTATGGATGCAATTTCTACTTAAGGAAGAAGCCTATTATTTTTCAAGTGAATATTTGTTTACTTTTAATATATTCTTAGGCAGAGCAATATTACTACACTATTTATCCACTTTTTCTTTTTCTAATGAGCATTTATTTCATATCATTTTTAAATAACATTGTCCTTCTCTTTCTTTCATTGCAGTCAAATTTACCAGTAATACAAAGCACTTATAGCTCAGGTTTTAGATTTTGGCACTGGTTTGCTTTCCAAACCACTGTCAAAAAAACCTAGCAGTCTCCAGACCTATGGATAGTATTCAACTCTCTGTTCTGAAGTTACATCCACCAACATAGGCATCCAGTGCAAACCTTGATGACACAGATGTGATGAAATAGACATTGTGACCCATTAGCCACCCTGGCTCTCCTATATGCAGAAACAAAACATTTGTTTTCACAGAGGAAAAAGTGAACCCCAAAACACCATTTTGCAGAGGCCATTCTATACAGTTGTGACATGTGCTAGACACACCCATGTCCAGTTTAGCAAAGGGGGGAAAGTTCCAATACATCATGTGAAGCCATTGTTACGTGAGTTTGACACCCCTGTCCTAGATAATTAGCTCTGTCTCCTATTGCACTGAAAATATTTTGGGCTGAAAAGCCAATAATGCTTCAAGCCAATCATTCACAAGGTACCAGGTAGGGTAATTACAGGAGCACAATAACAAGCGAATGATTTGCAAACTTACATCTGACACAAGTATGAAAACTTGGAGTTTGTGTCATGACTTCACAATGAAGATTTCATTTTCTCATCATCACAGTTTGCAGATATTTTTTTTAAAAAAGAGAAAAACAGTGTAAAAGAAAAAAAATTGCTCTTCTCTCTTTTAATAGCTGAGACCTCACTCACTGTTTGTAACCTCTGTTTATTATCATTCTTCAAGAAAAACTTTATAAGAACTGGAAGGTGGGAAGACAGAAACCCAGAGAGAGAGAGATTTTGCTCTTCCGTAGAAAGTTGGTTTTTAATAGTCACTAGCTCAGTAATTGAATGCACACATATAACATTTTTATGTTAACGATTCTATTTTTTCCAATTGACTTATAATTGGCAGTGGGAGGGATCAGGATTTGGCATTCTTTCAAAGGAGATGGATTTATTGTCAGAGTTGAAATGCTTGTCGGCCATGGCGCTTACATTCTGTATCAGTGATTACAAAAAAAGGGGACTTTTTTTTTTTTTTTTGGCTTGGTTTTGTTTTGTTTTTAGGGAGGTTTGGTCTGTACAGAATGAAAAGAGAAAGGACTATTATAACCAAGCACAGCTTTGCTTTTAAGTTGCTACATTGTACAAATAAGCCATTGTTAATGAACCGGCAAACATGTATTTTTTTTTAACCCAGCAGGAATAAGTCACAGGATATATTAGCTGAGCTGCTGAAATAACCAATTACTTTAAACAGGAATTGAATTCTACGGATGACAAAGAATGGCTGAATAGATACTGTTTTACGATAGTTTTTTTTTTTAAAGATTGGTATCTGCGAGCCAAAATTTCTCCTCAGTAGAAATCTGCATACAGGTACATATGAAGACATATGGGTGTCTAAATCCTCTAAAAGGAAATTAAAATAAACATGGCCACCCCTTTAGCACAGCCACAATTGCTATATACTGTATTGGTTACAATGTAAACACTGAACCATTTCCATACCCCAAATTGGAAAGGTCTGTCTGATGATTACCAAGTATCTGCAAAATGCAGCAATGACTATGCTTCATATATTCCATTAATGCACATCTATTTTAATTTCTTTTCTCAAGCCTGGTTGTGTTTGTTATTCCTTCACTCAGACTTTTGGTGTGCACTTCGCTTTCATGTTTAGGAGGGAAAATGACTTTTTATCTAGATAATAAGCCTCTCTTTATAATATACCATGCAATGTATGATATATACATAACAGTTCTTTAAGTGAGTACATAGCACACTGCTTGCACATCACAATTGCAAAGTAAACTAGTCCCCCACAAAATTAAGGAAATGGGCGAAAAAACTATATTCAATCTTCATTCCATTTATTTCATTATCATCTGTTGGCTGAATGTAAAATGAGACTTCTAAATAAATCTGTATTCAGATCGACCTTCCACAGGTTTTGGTGCCTAGCTACCAATCTTCTTTTCTCAGCCTCTAGTTTATTCCCATAACTAAAGAATTCCTAAAGAAATTCCATTTCTTTTTACATTTGAATCAAACTTGGATCTAGCTGAATCTCAGGTTCTGTTCAAAACTTACTCATTTTGGCTTTCTGATACTCAGTATCCTCTCTTTCTATCTGAAACCCTCTTCATATTGATAGGAAGCATTAAGTAGAGATGACCTTGGACTGCTCTCCAGAGAGATCACTCTGGGGAACAACTTCAATGATCCTCTCTATTGTTTTTCTATTTCCATTCAGTCACAACAAATGCAAATGCCATGGAGGAGGAGGAAGAGGTAGAGCAAGAAAAGAAAAGAGAAGTATTCAAATCCATTGCAGAGGATTGCTACTTATGTACTATTGTGAATAGCATTGAAATGCCATCCAGTACAATATTTATCCATAAAATAGGGCAGCAATTCTCAATAAGATTAAACTTTGAATAAAACCTACCCAGCTCAAGCTAATCCAAATCAGTCTAAGTTCTAAAACTTTAAAACATGCACAGTTAAATATAGACATTAAAACACAGCAGAGGAAATTAAAATATCACAATGCTTAAGACCATGTCCATACCTTGTTCTCTTACAATAAACATCCGATATGAAATTCTTATTATGGTATATCACTTGGTTATTCACCCAATTATGTGAGCTACACTACTTTTTTTTTCTACTCCCATAATCCTTCTATGAAGAAAGAATAACAATTAAAAAGAAATATAATAATAATTTAGAACTAATCAGTTCTAAACACTCTGAAGAGTGTTGCCTACCAGTAAGGTACAACTACCGATTGAATTTAAATAATGGCACCTTTCCCCTCTCCTACATCAAAGCAATACTGCTTGTTTCAGAATTCATCCTGAGCTAAAGAATTACTTAAGTCACAACATTATTTTTCCTTGGGATTGGATTTTTCTTCAGCTGCTGTTCCTTCCACAGGGGTCTCACTACAGTGGTAAAACTATCTATCATTTACCTGTGACCCAAACAGGAAATATTGAAGAAAGTCTTAGAATAAATGTTCAGCAAAATAAAAAGAGAAGGGAAGGGAAAAAGGATTTAGAAGTTCAGCTTTCAGATGAGTTATCACATTCTCTTTGCCAAAGTTTGAGGTATAAATAGAATGCTTAATATACTGCAATGGTATTATTAATTTGTCATCATTAATAAATGTTCTCTGCTTTTACAACTCATATATTTGTCTGTCTTTTGCACCACATTTGGGGAGGGGGAGAGAATACATTTTCAAGTGACACTTTTGGAAATAAATGGGACAGCTAATGGGGGGGAGTGTATGGGAGTAAGTGGCTCATTCTGAATTTGTAACCTAGATTAGTTGTCTATAGGGATAATTCCCATTCATTGTGACATGCTCAGTCATTTTCTCTTTAAGCAGCAATGCATATATAATGTAACATTTAGCTTTTCTACAAGGTAAAGTAATTCCTTTGGGTTAGATTCAAAGTTGTCTTTCATAAGCAAGAAAGCACTTCCCTTCCCTGGCCAAGATTCTTCCCTCCACTAACTTTGGTGCACCATAGCCTGCCATTCCAAAGGGCTCAGCTGTTCTCAAGACCAAAATGTTAAGAAATAGAAAACTGAAATCCTGATACAATTTTTAGAATGTCTGGTTGGAGGGGAAGTCCTCAACGGGCAGCACAAAGACTACTGTATAACACAAGTTTTCTAGCTGAGCCTAGACAATTAGGAAAGACTGTTTTGGTACATGATAACCGCTGCGAGACTATTATATACACAAACATGGAAGAATTTTGCAATACCCACAATGGAGGAATAGCTGGTAAAGATGAAAAAATTAACAGAGATGGCAAAATTGCCAGAAAGAACAGTACCTGCATTTCTCAGTGACTGAAAGCCCCTTCTGGACTTTTTTTTTCTGAAAAAAGAAAAAGTGACCTTGTGGTTGATGAATGATTAGAAAGAATAGATTATGGAAAGAAGAAAAGTATGTTGTAACATTAGAGAGAAAGGAGTTGTGCAATGGCTCAGCAGTTAAGACGCTGGATTTGTTTGCTAGAAAGCCAGCAGCCCAGGTTTGAGACTCGAGCAACTCAATACATGTCAAAATAACCAACAGGAAATAAAAAGTTGTCACATTCCTGATGAAAAATATTGAGTTTACCTTGGCATTTGCTATTGTTAATTAATGAGGAAAGAATGCCAACAATATCAGAATAATGCATACTGACTTTAATCTACTTTAAATATCAAGCATTGGAATTATCTCTTTCCTACTGATTCTAAATCAATAGCAGCATGCTGACTAGGAGAATTCTGGGAGTTGAAGTCCACACAACTTAAAGTTGTTGAGAAAGAAAAGCACAAACCATTATCTCTATCTAAAACAGAACAGAATCTTCTAGAAACAGTATTTCAAATCATGATGCAACTATGGTTGATATTATTAGTGAAAAGAATAGATATTGCAAAAATAAATGCTATCTCAGATCGATATATATTCAAGGAAGGTATCTGTGTTAATTCCAGATAAGTTAATTATTTAATTTTCATAGAATGCTTCAAACCTCAAGGTATATCCTGTCAAAATTATAATTTCCATATGAAAATATGGAGAAGGGAGCAATTTTCCTGATTTTAAATTATATCACTAAGCTATTTATTAACATCTCTAATGAACATGACATTTATATACATTATAGACCCAATTGGAAGCTATTATTTGGCAGCTTTGAAATATTGGCAGCTAAATACATAGGAACTTTAATTACCAGAACTGAAACCAATTATTTGAATAATATTGGAGGGGGAAATAAAATCTGACCCTTACTCTCATAGGAAGTTGATCTTTTGTAGGAACCTTATTTTAATAATAATAATAAGACTTGCAAAAAATCCCATGAGCTCAAAGTTCAATTTAATTTTAAAAACTGAAATGTAACTATTTTTCTCTAGATATAATTAGAATTACTCTTCATAATTAATATATTGTATTATTCTATGTCATTTGTCTTTTTGGTATGTGTTGTTTTACTTATTTTCAGGTGGTTTTTTTATATTCTGTTTTATTGTATCGATATCCATATTCTATTTGTACTTTTATGTATGTATTTATTTATTTTTATTTCCTTTATTTTTGTAGTAAATATCAAAACAATTCTCTCTGTGTGTTCTGAATGATTCTCTTTAACAGGAAATACACTCAAAAATGCTGCAGTGTGTAAGAGTTTGATGTGGCTTTACAATGGAGTTAGATCATTTTTATTTTTTTATTTGTATTTTTTTTATTTGTCAATTGCTTAAAAGATAATAGGTATAAGTAAAAACATAATTATGAATACATGGATACATATAAGAAAAATAAAAAAAATAAAAGAAACAATGGGACAGGGATGGTAGACACGTTGGTGCGCTTATGGACCTCTTAGGAAAGGGGTAAGGTCAATAGTAGACAGTCTAAGGTTAAAGTTTTGGGGGTTTGGGGAAAAAATAGCACAGAGTCAGGTAGAGTATTCCAGACATTGACCACTCTGTTGCTGAAGTCGTATTTCCTGCAATCAAGTTTGGTGCGATTAACCTTGAGTTTGTATCTATTGTGTGCTCTTGTGTTTTTATGGTTGAAGCTGAAGTATTAATTGACAGGTAGGACATTGCAATGTATGATTTTATATACTATACTTAGATCAGACCAAAGACGGCGTAATTCAAGGTTTTCTAGGTCTAGAATTTCAAGTCTGGTGGCATAAGGTATTCTACAATGAGTAGAGGAGTGGAGAACTCTTCTTGTGAAATATTTCTGGACTTTCTCAACTGTGTTAATATCAGATATGTAATGAGGGTTCCAGACTGATGAGCTGGTCTAGCAAATGTTTTGTATGCTCTAATTATTAGTGTAATATTACCAGAGAAAAAGCTACGTAAGATTAGGTTAACAACTCTTAACGCCTTTTTGGCTATGTAGTTACAGTGGGCTCTAGCACTTAGGTCGTTTGAGATGAGTACTCCAAGATCCTTGACAGAGTTTGGATCCTCAACAAGGTCTTTACTATTCAGCTTGTATTTTATTTTCTGATTTGTTTTTTTGCCAATATGTAGAACAGAGCATTTATATGTTGAGATTTGAAGTTGCCATTTGATTGACCATTCTGATACATAGTCAAGGTCTTTTTGAAGGGTAGCAGTATTGTCTGTGGTGTTGAATAGCTTTACATCATCAGCGAAGAGAATGCAGTTGCTCTTAATATGATCACAGAGGTCATTTATGTGGAGTCAAGGTCTTTTTGAAGGGTAGCAGTATTGTACACATAGCTCTTCCATCTGGCATCGAGAATTCCCCTCTCATAAATCTATCTTGGTGATTAGTCTGAAATACTGGCTGAGATGAATAGTCCTGGTATTCCCAGGTTGTTGGTGGTGCATTTACTCCAATAGCCACCATGTTATGCATTCAACAAATCAGACTGCTGAATAATTCATATATGCAATGTACTTGGTTTGGGTAGGCATACCTGCAATTGGAGAGTGATGAGATGCAATGTGTGTGTTATAAATCTGTAAGGTTTGATAGTTATTACACATGCAAAATATTGTGAATCCCAGTAGCAAGGATAAAATGGGAAGTTGATCGTCTCTTTTCTGAAGTCTTTGTTATGAAATCAAAATACTCTATGGAAAACAGTTTCTTAGAGGTGGACTTGTTTATCATTTTTTTCACCCCTGTGTGAAAGGAAAGCCATTACTGGAGTCAAATGATCTACAAAAGAAATGTAATCTTGATTTAACCTCATGTGTAATATTCATGTATAATATTACTCATATTCCATAATGTGATTGCATACATTATCCATGCAACTGATAGGCTGGTTACAGCAGCTTATCTTCTGTACCTAACTTTCAGCTGAGACAATGACAACAATGCCCTTTGAATTTTATTTTATTTTTTATTAAATTGATATATTGCCTATTATATAATTTATATATTGCCTATTGTTCAAGGGCATGTCAGGAAGGCACTGCAAAAGGATTCCAAAAAGTGGTAGACATCCCCCCAAATAAGTTAAATAATAGTTAAATAATAATAAATATTAATATACTACTTAATAGTTCAATCAACATTCTGGCAAACAGATACACCTAGCATGATCCTCATATACTATTGCAATTTATCCCCAGGTTTAAAATATGTCAGGATTACACAAAATAAACATATATACATTTTCTCATCTTCCCACCCCTCTTTTCACAGGGTTTTCATCTTATTCATGCACCAATGCATACACAATACATAGACACTCTGGCACTGACACCCATTTCTTCACATTTCACTTAACTCCAACTGCAAAATAACAATGATACTTACAACAACTGAACAATAGGAGTGTGCTATTGAAAGGGAGGGTGGACATATCCTGGCAAGCTAGACATGCATCACTAACCCTTAGTTATGTGCCTAGGATCTAGAAACAAATGCAGGTAGAAAATAATCTCAAGGAATTTCATATTTAAAATCCCTTGCGTGTACTGTATATAGCTGCTTTGTATTCACCTATGTCAGGGGTCCCCAACCACCGGTCCCTGGACCGGTACCGGTCCGTGGATCATTTTTTATTGGGCCGCAAAGCTTGTTTCAACGGCGCTTCTGGGTTTTCGGTTGCTTCCGGGTTTTCGGTTGCTTCCGGGTTTTCGGTTGGAAAGTGCTTCCGGGTTTTCAGTTGGAAAGCGGCATTTGGGTGCTCACACCTTAGTTTGGTTGAAGGGGGGGCGGCTTCAAACGAAGAGCCGTCCCGATGGCGGTGGAATCTCGCATTACTCAGGTACCGGTCCGTGGAAGAATAAATAATCGTGAAACCGGTCCCTGGTTCAAAAAAATGTTGGGGGCCACTGACCTATGTGATCAACAGAATCATTTACTATGGTGGACAAAACTTTGGTGCAAAATAATTTAGACATAGAGAAATTCAGCCTCTTTGTGAAAAGAACTTCAGGCTCTGGGGGTTTTAATATGAGAGGAGTTTTTTTTAAAAAAAACAACAACAACAATCAAATAAGGTATTTTCTACTGTTCATTATCCTCAATACAGTGTTTGCAAAAGTTCATCAAATTATGCCCGCAAATATTTGCTGCACAGGGGGTACTCACTGTGTTTAAATCTTTATAGGGAGAATCCTCTCATGTCCTCCTTAACACAAAGGCAGGCAGATGCAATTCTGCATTTATTGGGTGATTTTTTTTAGATACCAGTGATATTAGAAAATCATGCAATGCTACAGTGATGGGGGAGTCCTTGTAGGATTGTTGTAGAAGGACATGCTATAGTGTTTCTTTGGCTCTTGTCTGGATATAATTTTGGTTATAAGTTTTAATCTGGAAGTGCCTAGGGCCTTGATTACGCTAAGTTTATTAATGGTCGACGTATTCTTGGTTATTCATCTGTAACATATTAGGAAGAAACATACATAGATAGTTCAGCGGCAGAGAAGGTAATTTGCGTACAAATAATCCCAATTTCCCAAATAGCATCTCTAATAAACTTGGGGAAAGCATTGGCAGCCCCAGGAGGCAATATGGAGCTAAATCAAAATTGCAACAGTCAAATTCAGCAAAAGGCTTCTTGGTATCCCTGTGCCTGGAAGTTAAATAAAGTGTCCATTTTACTTGGCATAAGATTCTGTACAGAATTTGGCTGTGGACCTACAGCCTACATTCCTTACAATATTTATCTTCAAAGTATTTTCCAAGGCATTTGAAAAACTATACTTATTGGGTTACTGTTACTTTATTGCTATTTATTGCCACCTATTCCTATTGGTATTAACTTTGCTTTCTTTTGCCAATGCATGCTTGCAGGCAAATGCACATTTTTCAATGCACCATTGTTGCTACTTTGTCTTGTGGTTGTTTGTGTGCAGCAGCTAACTAAATGCTCCACTGTTTCTTCAGCTTCTTCAGAGAGGTAAAATTTGCTGTCTTTGCTGTCTTCTCCATTCTGGCTTTTAAATTTATTTTGCAGCCAGAATTAGATCCTTGTCTCTCTTTTTTCAACTGTCTTGCTATTATCCATTGTTAGATTATTATTTTTTGTTATCTTCTTTGCCTGTGAGATTTTTTTTAATGTATTGACTTTGTAATACTTTGCCTTCCTATGACAAAGTATTAACAACGGTGCATTTGAATATTTGCAAGAAATACCATTATGACTACAGAAAAATGTGAAAGCACAGCTGACAGTTCTTTAGCTGATATTGGCCTTCTGATGCAAGTTCTTCTTAAGAAACTGGATGTCATAATGTATCGGCATAGTATATGTGAAGATGTGTATATTTTCTAAGAAAGATGTGTATATTTTCTAAGAGCAGTCCATTTTTTTTTTGCTGTGGCACCCAATATGTGGCAATAACCACTGAGACCACCATAACCAGTTTAGTTATAATCTTTCAATGTCAGTTTTCAGATCTTGATATTTTGCCTCACCCAAATGTATCCAAGATCAGGGCCTGATTTGACCTTTTGCTATTTATAGGCATACTTACATCTACCATGGGGGCGCATGTGACAGTACCAAGTTTCAAACGAATAGGTTGCAGCACTTTTGTGCAAAGAGAAATTCCCAAATGACAGATTTATTTGTGGAGATTCTATATTTGCTCAGGATATGGGGACTGGCCAAATCCAATGAACATCCCTAATGTGCTATTAATTTCTTGAAAAGAAAATGGAAATTACCAGCAGTTATGTTTAAAAGAACAAAAAAGTAACATAATTATCCTTGTCTATCCAGTTTTAGATTACCTTGTAATCTAAAACTGGATATGCTCAAACAATACCAAAAATATTTTAGAAGTAGAGTGATTTAACAGATGAATTTTATTTGGTTGGAATGATTTTTTCTCTATGGTTCTTTCCTTGCTCAAGTGAAATGTCAGACACCATAGGCCACAGCTCAAAAGTTTATTTAGCACACAAGGCAACAGCATTGGATATGGATGGGGCTGTGACCAGTACACAACAGCCTTTGTGGTTAAGTGTAAACAACTAGTTTGTGCATGTCTAATTCTAAACTTCTCAAGTTTAAATTTCCTAATTTGTCATAGCCCAATTTCCCACTTTCTAATTAGACTTACCTAATAAGTCTACGTCTTATCTAATACAAACTTAATCTTATCTTTTTCACCAGCAGTGTAGAGACTGCTTCTCATTCCTTCCTTATTTGTTTACATGACCCTCTCATTTATTTGCAATGGCAAAGCATGTCTCTTCTAAAATGGTGTCAGCTTTCTAGTAACTGCTTTCCAACATTACAAAACCACAATTGTCTTTATAAAGTCTAAATGAATTGGATCTGAATACAGTCTGAAGTATTCTCCAAGGAGCACCTATACATACACCTTCAGGGCTATGTTCATTGGTGGGCTGCAACCAGTTTAACAGTTTTAACATGCAGCATTCAAAATCCACCCATTTTAAGCTTAAAAACATACCTTCTATGTCAGTGCTGGTGAGTAAAACAGCTGAGGCAAGGAAATCCACTGTTCTGCACGAATCAGCTGAGCTAAAAAAAAAACAAAAAACCAGAAATATAGGACAAGAAAGGGCAAGGGTGGGTGGGCAGGACCAATTGCTCACCAGAACTACAGATTCACTAGAACCGGTCTGAACCGGCAGCAGCCCACATTAGCTTAAATTTATCAGCTGCACCTCAATAGATCTTTCAGCACCGCAAGAACTAAAAATGAAGTTGTTTGGTAGGCAAAGAAAGCATGAGAGAAGGATCAGCATTGGTGATTTCCTTGTCTTATATTATTTGCAACCCTCACAGAGTTAAGGTAATACCTGAAGAAGATTCTGACTCTTTAAAATCTGATAATAGAATTTACCCAACAGCTACAAATAATAAGACAATAAGACCAGTTAGTCTCTCTAATTACTGATCCACAAGGATTCCAAACTCCATCAAATCAATCCAATTAATTTCTGATCAATTAATTAGCACACCTGAAGCCATGATTTCATATTTATGATTATATGTTTTGCTTGTTCTGTTTTTCAGTAAATGCAGACTGTTGAATTCTTTTTTCCCCACACAAGAATGCTCACAAATAGATTATTGATTTTATCCTTTGTTTTCCTCTCAGACTTTCAACTGCAGATCTTTCTTTCAAGGGGTAAATAATTAAAATGCAAAGGCATTATAATGTTCTGATGGTCAATTTGAGAGCAATTTATTTTACTTAAAATTGAAAAGCTTAAAATTAGAGACACTGTCTTGGATTCCTTATTAGATTAGACTATGCTTTCAAGCCACTAGAAATGCCAATGAAAGATGATGATGATTATGTAACAATGATGAACAGTAAATAATTATTTATTTATCTTGTTTGAAAATATAGGAAAGAGTAAGTCATATCTCTAGTTCAACTGAAAAATCCTTATTGTGTGTAATGGACAATAAAACAAAATAAAATGATAAAATTAAATGTAAAATTAATTACTTGTTTCTGGACTAAATACAGTAGCAATGTTTTTAATCGAAGTACACAGAAGTTGTTTGATTGTGATTAAAGTAGCACAGTACATCAGTAAAAATATTATGACTTTTTGTCACATTTTTAAATAAATAACTGTACATAGGGATACAACTTGAATTCTCAGAACTGATTTTGGTAGGGTTTTATCATTGTAATTCATTGTAATTTTAAGAATTATTCATACCCTCAAAATATACTAATCATAGATATTCCAGTGTCATTGAAATAAGAACTTTGAATCTAAAATTTCAAGAACTGGGTCTAGAGCAGGGGTGGGCAAACTACGGCCCGGGGCCACATCCGGCCTGTTGGTCTGTCCAATGCGGCCCGCCCTGAAAAAAAAACTGCCATTGGTCTGTCCAATCCGGCCCGCCCCTGAAAAAAAATCGCTGGGTGTGGCGTATTGCCCTGTGTCGCGTGGCCCCCAAAGCTGCAAAACAGTGCGGGGCGATCTAGGGGTAGGAAAGAAAAGAAATTTGCAAAGGCCTCGGCTGGGAGTTCGAAATCACCGAGTGCGACCTCTCCGAAGGTGAGTCCCCCGATCCCCTTTTTTCCGGGGCTTCTAGGCTTAAACTTTGCAAAGGCAAAGCTTGCAGGCTGGAGCGTCTTCCCGCCGAGGAGCAGGAAGGGTTCCGCCCGGCGGGCGGGCGGGCTGCTTAAACTTTGCTCGGGTGGCACTTTAAAAGCCTGCTCCCAGCACCCGAGCAACTTCCCAGCAACTTTCGGCTTCCTTTTAATTCGCGGGCGCTCGCGCCTGGCCCGAGCCGCGCGGCAGAGGGAAGCCGGCGGGCGGGTGAGCTGCTTGGAGGAGGCGACCGGCGGTGCTCCGGCAGCAGCAACAGGCAGTTTCGCCCGGGCTCCGCTCAGGTGTCTGGCTGGGGCTGTGAGGAGTTGCTACCGCCGGCGCAGCTCCGTGCGGCTCCAGTCCGCGTTGCCTTGGGAAGGAAAAGGCAAAACCAGGAGCCGCTGAGCCTGAGCCTCCGGTGCCGCTGCTCCGTTGCAAAGCACCGCCGCGGCTCTTCCTTTTTGCCTTTCCCTTCCCGAGGCAATGCGGGACTGGAGCCGCGCTGGCGGTAGCAACTCCTGACTCAGGGGCCTCGAGGGGAGGAAGGAGGAGAAGGGGAAGGGTGGGGGGGCGATTCCCAAAAAATCTTGTGCTGACCCGGCCCGTCTGTCAAATTTTAAAAGTCAATGCGGCCCCCGAGCCAAAAAGTTTGCCCACCCCTGGTCTAGAGGAAAGTGCTTCAAATGGCCACTTTGTAAATAAGTCTCAAGGGCTACAATTTTACATGTGCAACCAATGCCAATAATGTTTATATCATCTACAAATTATGACTCTAGAGTCATTGGTTACTATGTTAGAATCCAATGACAAAGTGAAGATGTGCATTATATATTAAAATGCATAGGAAACTGAGTATTCTTCTAATTTAAAAGCTAGGTAAGCCTTTGAAGGTGTTGCCATGCATTCTTATGAGAAAACCCAAGCAGGATTTGAATGACAGCCTTGTGAGATTGATTTTATTTCCTTGATATGTGAGTGGGGATTATTGCCAAGATCAAAAAAAAGTATCACTCATTTCAAGAAGATTAGCTTCCATTGATCTAACTTAACTATTTAAAAAAATATAGTGAAATAATTTTCAGTATCAAGCTCACATTGTTTAGCTCTCCTCAAAACTCCTATGTTTTAATCTAAGGACTCTGATGCAATTTTCAGAACTGAATAAAGGAACTGTTACCTATTTTCATAGCAAAATTCAAATGTGTATTCATCTGTTTTATGTAATGTGATGGAGAGAAGTAATTCTGAAATGTGATCATAGAATAGCAACTTTATTTGATAGTAACTTTATAGTACCTCATAAAGTTTAAATTATTAGATAAATATATTTCTTGTTTATATATTTTAATAAAAGAAGATTTACCCTTTGTCCATCCCACAACAGTGTGTGTATTATGTGTGAACAAATTGTGTAAATGGGGTTTGTAAGTGAATGTGTATGTGTGGCACCAGTTCCTAATACTGACCATAACTTAGTAGTAGCTACATTTTCTAGATTGTTGTTAGAATGGAGAAAAGTTTACTCCATTGAAATATCCTATTCTGTTTCTTCTTTTCCTGGAGAAATTATTTTGGTTTATCACAGTTTCATTATATGCTAAAATGCTTTGCCTATATTTTGAGAAATGTGCCAACATCAGTACTTTTTAGGTAATTGTGAGTACATTTCAATTATATACTTCTGTTTTAGCTTTTCCACACATGATTAGGAATAGAGTAAGCCTGGAGAAGAAATTAAAGAATATTGTGTTTGCACTAATACTGCAATCTAATTTATTTAAGGTGCTCTGGGCAACATAAACATTCCTTTTTTTTCTTCAGGTACCACTGAACCTTTTCATGCCCTATCATTTAGCAAGTTGTGCATGAATCATAAGAATAAATAGCTCATGCATGATGATAATGATGATGATGATGAGGAGGAGGAGGAGGAGGAGAGGAGGAGGAGGATAAGGATGACGATGACAATTATGTGCTTCATATACAAAATACTATTCTGAGGGAAAATATTCAGAAACAAAAGAAAAATGTGAGATTCCAATTTCCCTGCTGAAGTTTGTTCTAAATCTGAGAAATTGCATGACCACACCTATGTAAATGTATGAACATAATATATGAATAAATATACATACAGTATATTATACATATGGTATATTATATCCCAAAGCGAGCCACTTTAGCACAGTGGTTAAGGCACCAAACTAGAAACTGAACACTGTACGTTCTAGACCTGCCAAAGTACAAAGACAGCTGGATGACCTTTAGCCAGGCATTGTCTCTCAGCCCAAGAAAGGAACAGTATGACAGAGATAGGAGGCATGCTGGTGCACTTATGCACGCCCCCTTACAGACCTCTTAGGAATGTCCTTACAGACCTCTTAGGAATGTCCACAGTAGACAGTTTAAGGTTAAAGTTTTGGGGATTTGAGGATGTAACAACAGAGTCAAGTAGTGAGTTCCAGGCATTGACCACTCTGTTGCTCAAGTCGTACTTTTTGCAATCAAGTTTGGAGCGGTTTATTTGGAGTTTGTATATATTGTTTGCCCATGTGTTATTGTGGTTGAGGCTGAAGTAGTCATTGACAGGTAGGACGTTGTAGCAGACAATTTTGTGTACTAAGCCAGGGGTGGGTTTCTATTGGTTCTGTCCACCTCTGTAGAACCGGTAGCTCTGAAGAGCAGCAGACATAGAACCAGTTCTATGTCTGCTGATGTTTTTGCCCACCCACCCACCGGGGCTCTTACTGGATCTTTATTTCCTGATTTTTCAACTTCAGCTGCTGAACGAGGCACAGCTGCAGTTAAAAAAGCAGGAAAAGAGGGCTGTTTCAAAGGCTGCTTCTCTGCACACAGCATGCTGATGACAATTTACAGGTGCGCGGCTCACAGGGTGAAGGGAAGCTCGTAAATCCCGAACCGGTAGTGAACCCTGTCGTATCCCACCCCTGTACTAAGCTAAGGTCAGACCATAGGCGGCATAGTTCTAAGTTGTCTAGGTCCAATATTTCAAGCCTGGTGGCATAAGGTATTCTATTGCAAGTGTAGGAGTGGATTACTTATCTCATGAAATAGCCCTGGTCTTGCTCAATTGTATTAATGTCTGTTATACAGTGTGGATTCCAGGTAGATAAGCTGGATGAGATGTAATATTTTCTAAAAACATTCTTTTTCACTGTGAAAAAGCCATATCTTCCACACCTATTTTTACCTATTGTTCAAATGTTCATCTTTTACATGTTAGTGTTATAAGTAGATGGAGGAAAATATCTGGCTATCTCAATAAGTGATATAGGAGACATCAGTGTTTCAAGAAATGCACCGATAGAAAACAAAGGTGGGCAGGAGGATTTTTTTGATGTACCAGCAACGTTGCCATTAGGCAGAGTGAGCAGATGCTGAGGGGATGGGAGGAGAACAGCAATTATTCCTAGCTCATTCCTTTAGATCCACCTCTTACCTCCATTTGTCTTAATTATAAAATAGCAAAGAGATCCAACAGACAATCATCCCAAGAGAAAAATCTTCCAGATGCCCCAAACTATACGGCCTCCCAAAAATACACAAAGAAGGCATACCTCTTAGACCCATAGTCAGCTCCAGAGGAGCACCACTACAAAACCTAGCCAAACACCTAGCAAAGCAGCTACAGCCCCATGCTGAAACAGCAGCTTCAGATGTACAAAACTCATACCACTTCTTGGAAATGATCAAAGATCTAAACATGGAACAAGAAGATCTGCTTGTAAGTTTCGACGTGGTTTCACTGTTCACTCAAGTCCCGATAAAAGAAACTCTTGAAATCATCAAAAATAAATACCAACCAGCTAAACACCTCATGGAACTAGCAGAACACTGCTTAACCAACACATATTTCATATACAAAGGACAAAGATACAAGCAAATTGAAGGAGCCCCTATGGGATCACCACTATCACCCGTCATTGCAAACCTGTTCATGGAAGAATTTGAATCCAGAGCCCTAGCTAATGCCACCCACAAAACCAAACTATGGTTAAGATGACACATTTGTGATTTGGCCCCATGGAAAAGAAAACCAAAACAATTTCCTAACACACCTAAACACCACACACCCCAAAATCAAATTCACCATGGAAACGGAAACAAACAACTACCATTCCTAGATGTACTAATCTACAAAAAAACAGATGGCACACTAAGACACACCATATACCAGAAGAAAACACACACCAACCACTACCTCAACGCCCAATCCCACCACCACCCAGCACAGATAAACTCCGTGGCCAAAACACTAATCGCCAGAACCAAATGCCTGGCAGACAAGACACACATAAAGACTGAACTATGCACCCTGACTAAAGTACTGACAGCTAACGGCTTTCACAAAAGCAAAATCACCGGCTTGATCCACAAAAACACTGAGACATAATGGAGACCTAGAAGATGAACAGACCTATGGAACATAAGCTGTCCTGCCCTACATAAGAGGTACTACAAACAAAATCAGTAAGATACTACACAGGCATCACATCAAGACTGCCTTCAAAACAGACAGAAAAATAGCAGCCATCCTAAGAAACCCCAAAGATAAAATTGACCTGGAAAACCAAGGCATATATGAAGTCCCCTGTGCATCATGCCCTGCCACATATATTGGACAGACTAATAGAAGAATAAGTACCCACCTGGATGAACACAAAAATGCAGTAAAAAAGCTGGAACACACTTCCTCACTAGTCCAACACATGAAAGCAACAGGTCATAGCATCAACTTCAATGGCACCAAAACCCTAGCCACTATAGAAAACCCCAGCTACAGAATTATCAGAGAAGTCATAGATATTGAAAAAAGACCTGAAAGCATGAATAGAAGAGATGATTCCACCAGACTGTCAATTATTTGGAAGCCTGCACTCACAAACAAAAAAATCTCCACACCACAAGCCAAGCAAACACCTGGGCACAAACAGATCCCCACTGATACCTCCAGCTCAAATACACCCCAACCAGGCACCCAGATGAAACCTAGCTTCCTAATAAATGATAGCTGTCCATTTACTCGGAGCCAAGCTGCACTAAAAGCCTCCAATACAGGAAACACAATGTTGCCAGCCAATCAAGACAAAAAAAGCCACAAAACAGACAGAAGATATTAGAAACACCAATCAAGCAGAACACAGCAAACTCCAAGACCAATAAACACAGACCAAGACTCCCAACCAATCAGGATGAAGAAAGAACCATTCTGGCACAGCAGTAGGCTAGCCCCAAATTTAAAACAGAAATGGCTGTGAAAGTCTGACTCACAGACGAACACAATACAGAAGCCTGATGATGGCAGATGAGATTCCGCCGAAACGTTGCTACAACTTTAAAAGCACAAATATAATTACGTGGGAAAATACCCAAACAAAGCTGAATACCATACATGTAAGTACCCACGAAAACTTATATATATGATATTTTAAGTTAGGAATGAAAATGTATAAATAATTATCATAGGGATGAAAGGATGAAAGGACTGGAACAACTAGTAACTAATAATACTAAACAACTGCCTCGATCTCATCTTCTGCAATAGTTTGAATTTAATTTACAAAATACAAATTAAAGAACCCTTTTCCAACAGTGATCACAATATGATTGACTTTTGTCTCAACATACGCCCACACAAAAATCATCACAAGACGGAATCTCCAATTATAACTTCAAAAAAGGCAACTATGATCTTATAGATAACGATCTCTCAATCCCTTGATTGGCAATCTCTATTCACTTGATGCAATACTGTTGAAGACCATTACAACATATTTTTACTTGAAGTCAAAAGAGTCATCAAACTATATGTATCAATAACAACTCCCAAAACAAAAAAAAAAACAGATTACCCATTACAATAAAGAAACTTCAATCCAAAAAGAGATCACTCTGGCGGAAAAACAAATCTGGTCACATTGCCAACTTCAAAAGCCGATACAAAAATTTATGCCACCAGATAAAGACTGAACGCACCAATTATCACATCAAACAAGAGGAAAACCTTCTACGCGCCAATTCCACCCGTGCTTTTTACAATTTTGTAAACAACAAACTAAAAGACTCAAGGTCCATCCCACCCCTGATAGGACCTAATGGTAAAGACTGCAACGACGACACCATTAAAGCCAACAACTTTAACACATTCTTTGGCTCAGTATTTGTAAACAGCAATGGATCATGCCCAGTATTTCCTAGTCGAACCACAGAAAACTACAATGACCTAATACATATCGATTTTACAGAAGACAATGTTGAAAAAGCACTACGTAATCTAAAACCATCTCTATCTATTGGACTGGACGGAATATGTGCTTACTTCTTAAAAAAGCTACCAAGCAGAACCTCTAAGCATAATCTTTGAAAAATCTTTCAGGACCAGCTCCTTGCCAAAACTATGGTCACAAGCCACGGTCATCCCCATCTTCAAAAAGGGAGACCCCAGCCTAGTTGAAAATTACAGACCAATCTCCTTATGCTGCGTCACCTCTAAAGTCATGGAATCAATTATTAACCAATCCATTATCCTCCACTTAGAGACAAACAACCTATTCTCTAATAAACAATTTAGTTTCAGAAAAAAACTATCCTGTAATCTGCAACTCTTACACTGCAAAAACTTATGGACTACACAACTCGATAAGGGCAAAGCAATAGACGCAATCTACATAGACTTCTGTAAAGCCTTTGATTCAGTGGTACACAACAAACTTCTCCTAAAACTAAAATCTTATGGTATCTCTGGACAACTGCATAACTGGATAGAAGCATACCTGTCAAACAGACAACAAATGGTCAAAATTGGGAGTGTCCTATCAAATTCTGTACCTGTCAATAGTGATGTCCCCCAGGGCAGTGTTCTAGGACCAACTCTCTTCATACTCTACATAAATGACCTCTGTGGTCACATTAAGAACAACTGCATTCTCTTCGCAGATGATGTAAAGCTGTTCAATACCACAGACAATACTGCTACCCTTCAAAAAGATCTCGACTATGTATCAGAATGGTCAAACAAATGGCAACTTCAAATCTCAACAAATAAATGCTCTGTCCGACATATTGGCAAAAAAAATCAGAAAATAAAATACAGGCTGAATAGTCAAGACCTTATTGATGATCCAAACTCTGTCAAGGATCTTGGAGTACTTATCTCAAATGACCTAAGTGCTAGAGCCCACTGTAACTAAGTAACCAAAAAGGCATTAAGAGTTGTTAACCTAATCTTATGTAGCTTTTTCTCTGGTAATATTACACTACTAATTAGAGCATACAAAACATTTGCTAGACCAATACTTGAATACAGCTCATCAGTCTGGAACCCTCATTATGTATCTGATATTAACACAGTCGAGAAAGTCCAGAAATATTTCACAAGAAGAGTTCTCCACTCCTCTACTCATTGTAGAATACCTTATGCCACCAGACTTGAAATTCTAGACCTAGAAAACCTTGAATTACGCCGTCTTTGGTCTGATCTAAGTATAGTATATAAAATCATACGTTGCAATGACTTACCTGTCAATGAATACTTCAGCCTCAACCATAACAACAGAAGAGCACACAATAGATACAAACTCAAGATTAATCGCACCAAACTTGATTGCAGGAAATACAACTGCAGCAACAGAATGGTCAATGTCTGGAATAATCTACCTAACTCTGGTTTCTTCCCCAAACCCCAAAAACTTTAACCTTAGACTGTCTACTATTGACCTCACCCCTTTCCTAAGAGGTCTGTAGGGGGCGTGCATAAGCACACCAATGTCCCTGTCCTTGTCAGCCTCAAGAGATATCCATCCCTACCTATCAAGATATCTCCGCTCCTAATTATGGCTCATTTGTTACTATGCTTTTTACTTCTCTTCGGCTGTCATGAAACGGTGGGAGGGGGAATCTTGAAGGGAAGAAGGCAGGAGGTGTTTTGCATTCCTTTGCTGGGTAAGGAAAGGGAGGGGGATTCTTTGTTGTAACTTTCCATTTCTCACTAACCTCTGTCCTCTTTTATGCGCAACTGCGAACTTTTATCAAAATATGTCAAGGTCACTGACAGTAGCCTCATCATCACCTAGAGATGACCACATGATCCTATTCAGAAGTTTTAATTGGAAGAATCATTTGATCTCTGGAGGGGGGAGCAATTCTATCCCTTTGTATATGCATTTTACCCGCCAATATTTTAGTTTCGAATTGATTCTGTTTGCTACCATTCATTTTCCAGTAAAAGATAAATTCTGCTCTACACCATGGAGTCTGAGTATTTCTTTCTTGGGATTTAGAAGGAGCACAGTCTGACATTATTCGAAACTCAAAATACATCAACCCACCGGAGAAAACAGCAACTTTTCTTCCAGGGGGCTTCCTCTCATGTCGCTCCAGCCAGCGATGAAGAGGACCAGGGAGCTGTGGGGGGCAGCCGTTATTGCTGCCAGAGATGCCGGCTGCTGATTTACTGGCCGACCTGACTCTGGAAGAAACCCCAGCTGAGATGCCCAGATGGTCGTTGGGGTTGGTTGGAGAGATCGGGACGACCCCCTCCTCCCAGAATCACTGTAAGATGAAGAGGTGCGAAGGAACGGCTGTGGCAGGAGGGGAGGAGATGGAATGCAGGCTGGATCAAGGAGGCAGATTCCTTATGGATGCTTCTGAAAAGCCCGGCACGGCTCAAAGGTATGAGGGGAAGAGGGAGCGAAGTCAGCCCGGAGAAGTCAAGCCAACCCCACCCCCTAGCCCAACCTACGCCGGTGCAGCCACCCGCGGCCGCCTGGGGAGCCCCAGCAATAGGTGTGCTTCCTGGAAGGCGCCCCTGCCTCCCTTAGATGTGAAATTTGGAGGAAATCCCAGAGACTTGGGGTTTTTCCTGGTGCAAGTGGGAAGCTACATGGCAGAATTTGAAAGGGAGTTCATTTCTGAAGCAGCCAAAGTGAGATGTGTCACCAGGACCCTGGAAGGGATGGCAGCAGACTGGGTGGTGACTTTGTTCAATGATAACTCCCCCAACTGCGAAACCTCGATGTTTTCATGACTGCATTGAGGAGAAGATTTGAAGACCCCCTGGCAGAGAGAAGGGCTAGAATCAAAATGAAAACCTTGACCCAAGGGGGAGAGATCGGTGGCAGATTACACCCAGGAGTTCAGGCAGTTGGTCTCCTGTCTCTGAGGCTGGCCCCAAGAGGCCCTGGTGGAAACCTACAAAGATGGCTTAAATGAAGAGGTATACCACATGTGCATCTCCCGGAAGGATCCATGTGATTTGGAGTCGTGGTACTTGCTGGCGGAAGAGGTGGATATTGATCTGGCTCGAAACAGACGTAGAAGGGGCCCTGGCTGGAGAAATCTAAACCCCCACGCCCCAAGAGGCCTCCACTCCCCAAAGAGGAGGGATGGCAGCAAGAGCCAAGACCACAGCCTGTTTCCGTTGGGAAAGAGGGCCACCGGATGGCGGAGTGCCGAGTCAAGTTGGTCCCACCAAAGCCGCAGGGTCCAGGGACGAAGCCCGGTAAACCCCCAACCAAGCCCCCGCGAGACCGGACTGAAGGCGAGGAGGTTGTAGAGGTCGCCCTTCCGGCGGGGAGGAGCTGGGACCTCCAACCTTACTCGACGAGACCGATTCGGAGGATGACGCCGGTAAGTCCTACCCAGGGCCCATGACCATCCCAATAAAGTTAAGGGACCCTACATCGGGGACCGAGGAGAGATGTTGGCCTTGTTGGACTCGGGTGCACGAGGTGTGTAATTAACATGAAAGTAGTTAAAGGCATGGGCATCGGACTGAGAACTTTGAAAACGCCCATAGCTTTCTGTCAATTGGACGGATCTGTGGCGGGAGGTAGCCCGGCAAGCTTTATAACGGAACCCTTAGAAATGACCATGGGAACTCACCGCGAGATTTTGTGCTTTATTGTGGCCCCTGGGATGGAACAGCCTTTAATACTGGGACTACCTTGGCTTCGGAAATGGAACCCCCACATAAACTGGAGGGAAGGGTGGATACGCATCCGCACCGATTGCCCACCGAAGGGGAGGAGCCCCACTCTCGGGAGGGGAGGAGAAGCCCCATCCGAAGCCCCAAGTTCCGGCCGAGGTAGCTTCCGCAGGTGTCGAACGAGTGGAGGGGAGGAGAAAATCCCGAAGGAATACTGGGACTTAAGAGAAGTGTTTAGTGAAAAAGCCTCTGACGAACTCCCTCCCCATCGATCAACCGATTGCAGCATCGAATTTCTACCGGGGTAAGCGCCCGAAACCGAAGCTGTATCCGATGACACCGGGGAGCTGGAAGAACTGAGAGCATTCATCGACAAAAACCTGAAACGTGGCTTCATCACACCTGCCAGACCTCGAGTGGCGGCCCTGTAATGTTCCGCGAGAAGAAAGATGGCTCAAAACGTTTGGTAGTGGACTATAGAAATTTAAACGCCGTGTCGGTGGAGAATATGTACCCCCTCCCCTGATGAAGGACATGATAGCCCACCTGGCGAAGGGGAAGATTTTCACAAAGTTGGACTTGAGGAGGCATACTACAGGATCCGAATTAAGAAAGGCGATGAGTGGAAGACTGCATTCAACTGCCCGATGGGTTGCTTCCAGTTCAACGTTCTTCCTTTCGGCCTACAGGGGGCGCCCGCTGTTTTCATGCAAATGATAAATCAAGTGCTTCACGAACATCTATACAAGGGGGTTCTGGTCTACCTTGATGATATTCTCATCTACACGGAGAATAAAGACGAACATGTGAAACTCGTACGCTCGGTGTTGCACAAGTTGAGGGCAGCCAAACTGTACGCCAAACTGTCCAAGTGTGAGTTCCATCAAGAAAAAATCGACTACTTGGGATATCGTATCTCTCCCGAGGGCATCGAGATGGATCCAGAGAAAGTGCGAGCTGTATTGGAATGGGCCCCCGAGAACCCGGAAGCAACTTCAAAGTTTTCTTGGGTTTGCCAACTTCTATCGGCAATTCATCCCGTCTTTTGCAAAAATAGCAATGCCCATCACCAACCTCCTGAAGACAAAGGGGAAGCGAAACCAAAACCCAGCCAACCGTTGAACTGGTCCATGGAATGCCAAGCCGCATTTGAAAAGCTAAAAAGACTTTTCGCTGCAGAACCAGTATTGAAACACCCCACATGGATGCCCCTTTCGTGATCCAAGCTGATGCAAGCGATGTGGCGGTGGGGGCGGTTCTACTTCAATTAAACGAGAAGGGGACACTACAGCCGTGTGCTTATACCTCCGTAAATTGACTGACACTGAAAGGAGATGGGCCGTCTGGGAGAAGGAAGCTTTTGCAGTCCGTTGGGCTCTACTAACCTGGAGATAATTTTTGGAAGGAGCGAAACATCCATTTGAGGTATGGACGGACCATAAAAATCTGGAAGCTTTAAAGACTCCTCGAAAGCTATCTCCTAAGCAGGTTAGGTGGGCTCAGTTTTTCAAGTGATTCAATTTCTCGTTGAAATATATCCCAGGGGAAAAAAATTTTATGGCGGATGCTTTGTCTAGAATGCCTCAATACAACAGTATCCGAAAAGAAGTGGTAAGACCAATCGTGTCCACTACACAGTTGGCTGCTCCTGTAATTACCAGAACACAAAAAGAGACCAGGAGAGGGATCTGTCCACTGACCTGATGGAACGATTTAAAGAGGCTTTGAAAACAGATGAGTGGTTCCTAACAAATGCGAATAATTGCACTATTCGAGATGGTCTAGCCTGGATAGGTGCAAAATTGTATGTACCCCAAATCCTGAGAAGCCAAGTTTTACAACAAACTCATGATTCTAAAGCGGCTGGTCATTTTGGGTTTGTGAAGACTCTACATTTGGTGAAACGACAGTTCTGGTGGCCTTTGCTGAAAAAGGACATTGAGACTTATGTGGCGAGTTGTCCAGTTTGTGCTTCAGCTAAAAGGTCGCCTGGTAAACCACCAGGTTTGTTGCAGAATGTGGCCAGGCCAACGGCACCTTGGAAGGAAATTTCCATGGACTTTATAGTAGATCTACCCGAGAGTGTTGGACACACTGTCATTTGGGTAGTGACTGATTTGTTTTCCAAACAAGCTCATTTCATCCCTTGCTCTAAGATTCCTTCAGCGAAATCATTGGCCAGAATGTTCATTATACATGTCTACAGGTTGCATGGCGTTCCTGAGCGTGTAGTTTCTGATCGGGGGTCCAATTTACCTCGAACTTTTGGAGAGAATTCTTGAAATTGATAGGCTCCACCCAGAGCCTAAGCTCCACCCATCATCCCCAAACTAATGGGGCCTGTGAGAGGACAAACGGGTGTTAGAACAGTACCTCAGATGTTATATAAACTATCAGCAAGATAATTGGGTGGATTTACTGCCTTTTGCGGAGGTGGCGTATAATAATTCTGTACACAGTAGTACGGGATTTACTCCTTTCAAAGTAGCCACGGGACAAGATTTTGTGCCCATACCTGAACTGCCTCGAGAAAACCCCACTATCCAATCGTTGGACGATTGGATAGCTAAGCTTCAACAAAATTGGCGGTCGTTCAGAAGCTCTGGACGAGGCACACCAATCTCATAAGAAATTTGCTGACAGAAAGCGAGCCCCACAGACGATGTATAAGGTGGGCGATAAAGTTTTCCTCTCGACCAGATATTTGCAGACTACTCAGAAGTCGAAGAAGTTGGGTCCTAAGTACGTGGGACCTTTTCCCATTGAGAGGATTGTAAATCCGGTGACTGTTCAACTGACTTTACCAAAGACTCTTCGTCGTATTCATCCTGTTTTCCACGTTAGTTTGTTGAAACCAGAACATACCAGCACTTTGCGGCCGACCCAGTCTGATCCACCCGTACCCCTGTTGATAGAGGGGGAACAACATTTCGAGATTAAAGAAATTCTAGATTCTAGGAAATGGAGGGTCGTGTCCAATATCTTGTAGCGTGGAAACATTTTCCTCCTTCCCAAGCTGAATGGGTTAATGAAAAAGACATTAGGGCCCCTGATTTGCTTAAAAAGTTTTATGCCAAATACCCTGATAAACCCTAGGAATGTATGCCAATGTTAATACATGATTGTTTTTCTCTTACAGGGACTAATGTCCTTCTTCTAGGGGTCCGAATGTCAGCCTCAAGAGATATCCATCCCTACCTATCAAGATATCTCCGCTCCTAATTATGGCTCATTTGTTACTATGCTTTTTACTTCTCTTTCAGCTGTCATGAAACGGTGGGGGGGAATCTTCGAAGGGAAGAAGGCAGGAGGTGTTTTGCATTCCTTTGCTGGGTAAGGAAAGGGAGGGGGATTCTTTGTTGTAACTTTCCATTTCTCACTAACCTCTGTCCTCTTTTATGCAACTGCGAACTTTTATCAAAATATGTCAAGGTCACTGACAGTAGCCTCATCATCACCTAGAGATGACCACATGATCCTATTCAGAAGTTTTAATTGGAAGAATCATTTGATCTCTGGAGGGGGGAGCAATTCTATCCCTTTGTATATGCATTTTACCCGCCAATATTTTAGTTTCGGAATTGATTCTGTTTGCTATCATTCATTTTCCAGTAAAAGATAAATTCTGCTCTACACCATGGAGTCTGAGTATTTCTTTCTTGGGATTTAGAAGGAGAACAGTCTGACAGTCCTATTGTTTTTTTATTTTTCTTATATGTACCCATTTCATGTATTCATAACTATGTATATATTTATACCTATTATCTTGTAAGCGATTGACAAATCAAATCTAATAAATAAATAAATAAAATAAAATAAAAACAATAGTAGAAAAATCACCCCCAAAATGTAATAGCCGTTCTGGATATCAAAAAGATGCACTGCTTTTAAATAGAAAATTAAGAGCATGTTGTGGTAGAACATGCTACATGTGAGGGCAGAAATTCAATTTGAAGAAAAAATTCTTTGTTCAACAAAATAGACATTATTTGAAAAGGCCTTGACCAAAGGTTCACATTAGTGTTTGAAGACCTGTTTGTAGAGCACCCTATGTATGTTTTTCCACCATTATTAATACCATACTATCAAAGCTACAATATGAGTTGATTTCGGGCATTTTCTTTGAAGAGCCTTTAATCATAAAATGCACTGTAGCCCTGCCAGTGTTAGCCGATGCTTCATGTTAAAGTCCATATAAGTATTTTGAGGTCTGGAAAAATCTCTGAGGAGTTATATTTTAATAACATCAATGGTGGCATTTATTTGCTGCTGTTTCTTTGCTGGAAATAGGAATTGCTGGTGAAGGAATGTAAATCTTGTTTCTCCACTGAAATTATCTGAGTGGGTTCTGCAGATGCATACACAACACCCAACAGTGCCTCTGGAGAATCAAAATGCAAAACTGTCTAGCACAGGGGTGTCAAACTGGTGGCCTGTGGATTGGATGCATCATGCACAGGCCACAACCACCCCAGCTCCGAGAAGGAAAAAACATCATGATACGTTACGTGATGGCACATGACGCCGCAAGTTTGAGACCTGTGGTCTAGCATCATAAAATTAAAACTCTTGAAATCCTTTGGTCAAGTCTATTTTTGCATCTACACCTTGTTCCAGAATTGCTTCAGAACTTTTGGGCATATTTCCAGGGAGACAAAATTGTCCCCATATGTACAATTTCCACAATTTTCTGTAAAGTCTTCTGTTAATCAGTGGTATGAGTTGCCTCCAGAGTCCAGAAGGTGCTTCATCACTTTTTAATAAGAGATTGGACAACCCTTTATCTGAAAATGGTAGTCTCCTGCTTAAGTAAAGGGTTAGACTAGAAGATCTCCTTCCAACTCTGTTGTTTTGTTAAGTTCTATTTTCACACACTACATTCTGCAAACAGAGAGTGAACGTAAGTTGCCTTATTCCAGAATTTTACATATAGTAAATTTTCCTTTGACTGATGTCACCAGTTAAAAAGCCTTATGACACATTTGTCAGATAGAAAACACACAGCTATGGCTGCGTACTGCGTACCGTATCATCTTCCACCTCTCTTAACTTTCTGTCCTTCTATCCTCTTCTCACTAGCTGGCCCCCTCTTGCATTACTGCTTTCACATCTACTGATTTTGCCACCATCTTCTAGCAAATCCCACCTTTGTGAAAAATTCAATGTCAAATCTATCAGCTTCTGTTGTAAGAGGTTTCTGTAGTCATTGACTGTTGTCTGAATTGTGTCAGGATTCTGGCACTTAACCCCATTTAAATCATGAGTCTTGAGCCAGACTTCCAAAACTTCAAAAGGAGTTATTGGGAGTTAAGAAAATTGCAGCATTGCCTGGGTGTAGTCAACTCTGAGACACATCATTCATTGTCACCCTTGGCCCAGGTTTTCCCCCACCCCCCTGGGTGTATCATAATTCATATTCTCCAATGGGACACATCCATATCCATGAGTCATCAATCATGCTCTCCAGTTAGAATTTTGCATGGCAGAAACTTTGGTCACCTAGTTACTATCTTGAAAACATTTGTGGAATGCAGTTTCAGTTGCAAGCTGTCACACTGCTCCCCTCTCCCTTTCTGTTGGCAACTCTAAAAGACCATATAATTATTTTATGAGTTGACAAATTGGTCCTTTGAAGAAAGCATTAGTATGAGCACCTGCAGAGGTCTTGTGATGACCCAGAGTGTAACACAAACATAACAAAATCCAAAATAAATGTCCTTTAATGCCTCCAACTTGGCCTCACTGTTCAATAATACTCAGTTGGAGATAAAACGTACTCAAAAATAGTCTTCAAAAGAAAGCAATACAGTCCGAATTTAATGTGCTGATAGAGGTGAAATAAAAAACCAAACAAACTACAATGACGAAATTTCCACAATGGAACAGGAGAAGTATTTACCAAATTCAAGGAGATAACAAGGCACAGTCTGTTGTAAGGACGCCAACCAAGATAACTTCAGACCAAAATAAAACATGCTTTGCTTCTGGCAACCTGTGTTTTTACTGTCTCTCTTATATGCTCGTCTCCCCAGCTGCAACCAATGAGGAGGATCATGGCTGCCACCTCTCTCGCAAGTCAAGTTGTTGCCTTCTCGTTCCTCCCTGCGTGTCCTAAGATGCAGAGGGGATGGCCTGATTCTTCCTCTGACTGCGCAGCCAGCCTCTGCCCTTCCCAAGCCTCCTCTACAACCTCCGGAGCCACACCTCCACTCCCTATTGGCTGTTCCTCCTCTCCCTCAGAGTCCGACTCTACCAAGACATAACAGGTCTGACAGGGGAGGAGAAATATGTTGGAAAATGTGTAGGAGGAGGCTTCAGTTCCAATTGATGTGGGTGCATGCACACTGATATGTAGACTTGATGGTGTGGGCAGTTGCATATGTGTCCTTATTTATTTATTTATTTGATTTGCCAATTGTTTACGCCTTGTGCATGCTAGCCCCAGTTTATATGCATGCATAGAAATAATATATGAAACTAAAAACTAGAATTTTCTGGACAAAAGTTACTCATACACATAAATGTATATTGAGATATATGCACACACATACACATAAATCTTGTGTAAATGTATGCTTGTCTCAGGGACTAGGTCCACAATGAGTATACATTAACTCTTCATATTAGGGCGAAAAAACTCATATGCAAAACTGGGAAATGCTGTTCTATTCTTTTAGATAAAAAGAGCTTGCATGATCTATTCTCAGATGTTAAGAGTTAAAATTACTATTCAAGTATGTTGGGTTGGATATTGAAAAGCCACAGTGATTTGCAAAAGAAAATTAAAAAAAATCTAAAGTAATTTTAAAGGCTTTGAGTTCCAAGATTAGAAGTAAGCTCTGATATATATAGGAATAAACAGAAGGATTATTTCTCAATAAAAAAATCTATCCAGGGCTAATCTTAGGATAGCATATTTTTTCCCTTTACTCTCTTTTTTGAATTCACCCCATCCCCAAATATTTAACATTTCCAAATAAAAAGCCAGATCTCTTCATTCCAATATGAATTCTCAGAAAATAGCTAGGAATATTGCAATAACTGTCTGCATGTGGCTTAAAGTGATAGAACAGATAAGAAGACCAGATACCTTGAAATTTCCATTCCAGCAAGTCCAGCAGGCACATAAATTATCTAAAGTAGTCATATTACTTGTACTTACATTGTGTCTACATTTTGTCTGTGGAAATGCATTAGCACATGCAAATTTATGCTGGTCTAAATCCTGTTTGGCCCATGGAGGTTGAGTGCTGTTCTTCTTTTTGTATAATATGTAATTGGCAGAGTAAGTAATCCCAGGAGACAGCAAAAACTATGGAGGTTTATATTGCATTACGGCGTGGTATGCTGGCTTGACAGCTGCGGATAAAAAGACATTACAAAGGGTGGTGAGCACAGCACAAAACATCATGGGCTGTTCCCTAATACCACTAGATGACCTCGCTAGGGCTCGCCTACTTAAAATAATGAGGAAAATTCTCAGGGATGACTCACATCCCGGTCAGCACTTCTTCATTCTCCTACCATCAGGCAGGAGATATAAAAGCATAGCCAGCCACACCAACAGGCTGAAGAACAGTTTCTACCTGTAGGCTGTCAAGACTTCTGAATGGAAAATAACTTCGTGTCAACATAGTATGATAGACTTGTGGGGCCGTCACATTGTGCAACAAGGTCACATAGTGTAATAAGATTGGAACAGTGTTAGGGACTTCTGTCCTCACTGTGAGTTGTGTTGGGGGGGGGGGGCATGAATGAAGGGAGGCTCAGCCAATCTCATTGTACACATGTTGTACTCTGACAATAAAGGTAATGATAGGTTGGGGAGCAAATGGAACAATAGAGAAGCCTGTGCTATGGTTAGTAAGGATCGAAATCATGGAAAACCTGGACCCAAATCTCCTTATTTTAAACAAGGGATGTGCATTGTTGGGGGAGGAAGGGGAGAAGGACCTGGGATGAGTGTAAACAATTGACCCTGACTCTCTCTACTCTCTCTACAATTTCTCTACTCTCTCACTAGTGTATCTTGCCTTCTTAAACCTGGCAATGCTACATGGCTCAGAACTGGAAGTCAGCAAGTCGGAATGATTCTAATATATCCTCTTATAATTCTCATGGTGCTGTTGAGTCTGGTGTCTAACTTACTAGGAAGGCAGCTGTTAAGCCCTACAGAGGCACAGTATTCTGCTGCAGGGTAGACCTGATGACCTGAGGGCACCAAGAATTCAACAATTCAACCTTGAGCTAGATATTTTCTCCACTATTGCCTAACAACTTTAACATCAATTGCCAGTGGAAAGTCAAATGGGTCATTGAATGCCTAGTCATGGGAAGACATATTTATTCAGGATTTAATAGACAAATTACTTACCTTACCCTCAAATTCTGATTTTCAACTAAAGTAGAAAGCTGTGGGTTCAGAGCTGTGGACTTATGCTTGGCAACCAGACCTGACATTTGCAAATGACTTCTATTTTTGCCTGACCTGTTTAGCTTTTTGTAAGATGGGTGTTTGCAATTTTCAGACCTGCAATAGCAGTTCTTTTGAATGGATATGTGGGGGGGGAGGTTGTTATTTTCTTATTATTATTTTAAAGCCCCTTAATCTACATAATGCATCTGCTGTTCTGGCATGCTTAACTTCTCATCATGCAAAATTGCATAGCAGTGTATAAAAATGACCCATCCTTATGGCAACCAACTCTCAACAAATGATGATCACCCAATGGAAACAAATGACTAAGTACAAAGACCTGGACTACATTTTAAATTCTGTAACTTAGCAGACCAATTCTAACTTTCAAACTCAATATTGTAAGCTTACATATTTATCAGTAGTATAAATGATATATTGCTTCATACATGAAACTGGTGGGTAACCAGATGCCCAAGACAGCAGGCAGTTTTTATGTTTCCTTGTGTCCCTTGGAGTTGTTTCTGATGCTCAAGGCTCATGAATTAATTAGGGCATCCATCGGAACTTTGACACATTATTGCTGAAAAGGGACAACATATCTCTGCCATTTTAATATAGTAAATAGATGAGATTTATACTGTAAACTTAAAAATAGATATTTCCCTCCCAACAATTCCCTCAAATTACTTCCCCAAAATTTCAGTGGTTGTCACTGAATACCATTCTTGGAAACATATGTAGGACTTTAGGAATAACTAGAAATGGAAACATGTCACTCAAGGACATTGGTTGCTTATTCAGCCAGTTAAGATTCATGATTTCAATAAGTGGATCTTTGAGAAGATTCTATTTTTAAAATCTTTTTTAATTTCATTTTAAAATGGTCTGCCTATCTCATTCCAACACAAACTAAGCAATATATGAGGCTATTGTCAACATTTGAGCAAAGGCCAATTCTTTTTTTAAGTATGCTTTCAAGATGTATGTGTTCGTTATCACAGAATTTTCACTGTATGTTCATATTTTTAACAAATGCTCACTAAAATGGCATTAGCATTTTATTGATTAGGTTTATGGTACCTAGAACTGCAGTGTTGCGGCATCAAAAACAAGGAAGACGGATGAGTGTATAGCTAAGGGAGGACATGTACCTGTGCATGTGAGAAAATGATAGAGAGACCGAACAAATTTTATTATGGGCAAGAAATTGCAGAAAAGCAGAATAGGAATTATCACCATAGCAAATGAATAAGGGTTTAATTTGTGAAAAGAAAAGACAATCTTTTGTAACAAAATAATTGTATAACTCACTAGAAATCCAATTTTCTTACAGATTAAAATCTGGAAAAGTGATTTAAAATATGTGATTCCGTGGCCGTGCATACCCAGATATGTGGCAACAGTAAGACTGAATTGGTCCTAGCACAAAATATTAGGATCTAACACTGTCATCCTCGGTAGCATTATAGATACTGCCAAATATAAAAAGAGATTTTTTTTCAAGATGTGTTCCAGTGGTTCCTTCCCTATTTTAGAGCAAGGAAGGTTTGAGAGTTTGTTGTTTCCTATGAACAAGATAAAATAAAAAAGAATCACCCCTTAAGTCCTTTCTTTGACAAAGGATGCATTTCATTGCTGGCCGTGATAAAGACTACCTTGTGTGAAGTATTTGGCTTGCCTGCCATATTCCTTTCCCTCTTTGTCATTCAGAACCATCTCTTCCATCCAGATATGGAGGGCCATCTTGTCAAATGCCATAGAAATCAGGAGATTCAGGTTGTTCAAATGAGTATAAAGATTTATTTCAGGGTTAAGCTCTCTACAACAATCTGACCAACTGCCAAGGGAAATGAGCAGAAGATAAGAAAGGCATTCACGGTGGCCTGGACTTAGATCTCTTACAGGTGTGCAGGGACTCACGACTTATGAGATTTTTGAACCCTCTGTTGGGATCAGGCTGGTCATCTCCTTTGTGTTCTTAAAAGAGGGAGTGCTAAGTGTCCCACCTTTCATAAATTAAGACAGTGAGAGACTGGCAGTGCTCTTTCTTGGAGACAGCCTCCATCCTTTGAAATAGTGAGGATTATGGGACTCCTCGATTACCAGGTTTCTAGAAAGTACTAAGCACTAACTTGTTCTTTAGGCTTTTGGCGGTGCCTACATGACAGTCTTCAAGACTAATCAGAGATGGTATTCAGCAGGTTCTGACCAATTCTGGAGAACCGGTAGCAGAAATTTTGAGTAGTTTGGAGAACTGGCAAATACCGCCTCTGACTGGAGATTCCCTGCCACGCCCACCAAGTCACGCCCACAGAACTTGTAGTAAAATAATTTGAATCCCACCACGGAGACTAACGGTTGGTTTCAACTCCTTTTAGTTTGTGTAATTAGGGTACATTCTTTATGTGTCAATTGTATTTTGCCTGTACACTCTCAAATGTCTCTAAAGTTGATGGTGTAGATGTAGTATATATAGAAGAAAGCGAGTCTTTTATTGGGATCTTGTTCTGAAATAGATCTGTGTTAGCTGGAAACCTAAAACCCAAAGTAGTGGGATTTGACACTACTCTGAGGAAACTGGACAAAACAGAGTTGGTCATATTTCAAATAGTTAGATTGGTCCTACTCTTAACTATGGTGTTTTCAGTGTAACACATTCATAGGCTGATGCTAGTCATACACCCTTAACTACAACTTTAAGAAATTGCAATCCACGTGGCAAATTTGTGAATAATAATTCACTCCATTTATAAAAGAATACATTTAGTAAAATATAAGACTGTATTCAAAAACAGTACTATAAGAAACATGAGACACTTGAATAATAATTCATTTTGAAACCAAAAACCAACTTTTTTTTCCCAGATTTTGTTTTCATGCCCATTACCTTAAGATTGAATTCAAGTGAATTATCATACAACAATCAGTACAGCAGCTAAAACAATAGAATCCAATCATTGAAAGTAACTAACTCCATTGTTATGAAATCTATAGGACTGCTACAGCATTGCATAACAGGTCCAAGAATAAGCGGTTGAAAATAAACACATGGGGACACTACATTATAGCCATTGGACTTCAACATCACCAGTCACCCAAAGAGCCATTGTAAAAGACAAAATAATATGAGTGTTATTACAGTGATAATAGAAATATTAAAGGTTTTCCCCCAATGGGATTTTTCCATGAATTTTACAAGGAAACCTAGTTAAAAGCAAACTCAAAAAGTAAAGGCCCTCAAAGAAAACTGTTGCACTGCCAATGCTTTCATGAAGTCAATATGCCCTTAATTGGATATGGCCACCAATGGAATTTTTCTATACTGTATATACGGAAATGTAGATAAAGCAGGTCCTCATGAATTCAGAGACTAAAATGGACTTCAACAATGGATTCAGAACACATGAGTATGGTTAGGAGGGCACAAAATTTTCATGCCAGTCTTATCTATTTTTCCTGGTAAATAACATGGGGAAATTCTATTTGGGGCCAAATCTACTTACAGTTAGGTCCCTCTAAATTCTGACATAAAAATGGACATCACCAATGGATTCTGAGCACATGGGTATGGTTAGCAGGGCACAGACTTTTTTGTGCTCCCTTATCTATATTTCCTGGTAAATAACATGGGAAACTCCCCTTGGGGGACAAATCCATTTAGGGATTTGGGTTAGGTCCCCATGAATCCATAGATCAAAATGGACACCACCAAAGTAGGTTATTTGTAGTGCATAGGTATAGTTAGGCATTTTCTTTGTTTTCTTGTAACATATGACGGAAAATCCCTTTGGGGGACAAATTCACTTATAGTTAAACCAAAATTTATTTGGAGCACCTGGGTATGATTAGGAGGGTGTAGACTTTTGATTCCTGTATTAAATGAGAAAATCCCATTGCAGGCCAAATTCACTTAGGGTAAGGTTAGGTCTACATGAATTCAGAGACCAAAATGGACATTGGCAATGGATTTGTAGCTCATAGGTATGGTTAGGATGGCACAGACTTTTTGTGCCTGCCTTGCCTAAATTTCTTGGGAAAATACATGGGAAAATTCAACTGGGGAACAAATGCATTTATGGGAAAATTCATAATGTTAGAAATTATTTCCACTTTAAGTAATCCATGTTTGGACACAGTATATAAATCTAAAAATCATTTGAGTTTTTCTGAAATTTGGGCATATGATCGAAATATTTGGGTTCTCCACTCAAATTTAGCAGCCTTGCTTGATCGTATCAAAATAGAAATAAAGAGCACAAATGTAAAACAGTTTTTCAGGATTCTTTTGGTAAGATTACATTATCATATACAACATTGCCATAATATAATAGTCTTAAACACTTGATCAAATAAATGATCTTTCAACAAATCTCAGAACTAATATGGATCAAATTAGCATGGAGACCAAATGGGACAAAAGGTGAGAGAAAGTCTTAGCTTCTCTTAGTTTTGTGGAATAACACTTCACCATAGTGTGTACTTTCTTTGAAAAATCAGGAACACCATTGATGGACATGGTTTATTAAATTTTCAAGACTTGCAAATTATAATAACACAGAGAAGGCCTGAAGCTATAGAACTAAACATGAAGTATAAAACTGTAGGACATTAATGAAAATCCTAAGAGAATGAGAATTGTTCACATTTTATCGACTAGTGATTTGCCCTGTCATTATTTGTGGGAGTGATCTTGGTAGTTCCTTGATTAGGTTGTTTACTGTTAGCTTGTTTATCCAAGTTGGTATTTCCTTGATTGGGGTTTTGTTTATTTCTATAAATAACTTATTATAAAATGAGAAAAATCCCTTCTAGTACTGAGATGTTAACTAGGTGCAGTCTGGAAGCTTTGTGTTCTCTCCTTCATCCATTTTATCTTCATGAGAACTAAGGAAGGTCACATCCGAGATGCTTTCACAAATTTACATTTCTACCTTGGATTCAGATTACATTTATCTGACTTTTTTTTTCATTGCAGCAGTTCCTCCTGTTCCTCAGGATTATTTCTTCCAATTATGAAAGGTAAGAATTGAAAATAGGGCCTTTCTTAGACTTCCAAGCTTTGAATCCCGCCCCCCCATAAAAGTATAAATGAGTTTTTGACTTTGGGGGCATATTTATATTTGTTAACATTATTGATATCTTTGTTTTTAACTGGAGTTTTGTCTGAGTAGGCTGCTGTTCTTTCACTTTTAATTATGAAGCATGCTCATCACTTGAGACTTTCAAGAAGAGATTGGACTGTCATTCGTCAGAAATGGTGTAGGGTCTCCTGCTTGGGCAGGGGGTTGGACTAGATGACCTATAAGGTCCCTTCCAACTCTGATTATCTGTTATCACTAATTTGTTCCTTACTATCTTGCTTTAAAAATATGAAAAGTGTCTCTGAGCTTTTAAAGTATGTAAATAAAGATTGCATATAAACGGGAATAAAAAGGAGAATCAGGAGAATGAAAAATAGCTAATAAAGACAATTTGTCTAGCCACAAATCTAATTGTTTGAAAACCAAGCAGTTCATAAATTTTTGCAGGGATGGGATCCTACCGGTTTGGTCTGGTTCTATAGAACCAGTAGCTCCGAAGAGCAGCTGACATCAAACCGGTTCACTGAGACAAGGTTTTGGTCTGCTGTTTGGCCCACCCGTCCACCTGGGCTCTAGGCTGCCCTTTAATGGCTGCGTTTTCCTCCTCAGCTGCTTTGGGCGGCACAACTGAGTGCCACTTATCAGCTGGAGAAGGAAAATGCTTGCCGGAGCCGATAGCCGCATGCGCGTGCAGCACGCATTTGACACGCATGTGCACACTCTCTGAACCAGTTGTTATGCTGGTTGGATCCCACCCCTGAATTCTTGGTGAAATAGTTCTCAGGTTCAGATTATGACACAGTATTGAATAAACAATTGAGGAAATGGTTGGTACAATTTCTCCTTCAAAGTTTAATTTGTAGGTTTCTAATATATACCTTGCCCTTAGGAAATGTCAAATGCTTTCTAAAATTTGACACAGTTATGTCAAGAAAAAGTAAATTATTTCTGCTCTTGGTTGGTCAATTCATGTCAAAAACTAACTAACTTTCCATTTTTCTTGATCCCTGAGACATCATTCCTGTATCTGTCAAAATTCAGGTACAAGTTAACAGAAAATAGATTATTGAGGTGGGAGATAGGATGAAGCCTATTTTTAAAGAAGGAAAAAGCTTTCCAACCCTATTTCAGAATAGGGTAAATACAGTGACACAATTCCAAATAAAGGAGATAACATTACCTGATTTAAATCCATTCCTTTGAATCAAAGATAGCCTCCTTAAAGATGTATTTACATTTGAATGTATACTATATCATGAAAAAGAATAAAGAGTTCCCTGGATCTGGATTAGTCATCTAACATTTATTTCATTATGGTATGGGCTGAATAACAGAGTAGCAATTTCTTTTATTCTCCATTCAAAATTTCAGGTCAAATAAAATATATTTAGTGATACTAGCTAAAATACAGTATATTGTAAGCATATTTTGCTTAAAACTGCAATTGATTGGCAATGGTTATTATATAGATGGATGTAATAACACATAAAAATTGTTTGCTTGTTTTAACCACATAGTTTGGCAGAAAATAATTAGTAAATTAATACTATTTCAATTTGGATTCAAATTGATCTGGGCAACCCTACATATCTCTGATGCAGTAATAATTCAAATAGTTCAAGTCTTATATGTCAGAGTATGTAGCCAAGTTGACATAGTCCAGATTTTATATCAATTTTAATATAGGTAAACAAAGCCCAAATAAACAAAACATATAAGAAAACCTTATTGTTTCTAGGTAAATATGAGTAGCATTGAACCATTAGAATCATCTGTTTATTATACTGTAAATAAACACATTGACATCATGAAGTGTTAATGTTTATTTTTAAAAAAAATCTTACAGCCTACTAGCATCCAAAAATAAATGTTGATCAAGGAGTCTAACTATGAACACTTTTATTCATTGTGATTAATTTATCATTTTCTCCTTGGTCTAGCAAAATCTGAACAAGCTTAATCAAAACGTAAGCATTTAGCTATAATATGTAAAGTTGGTGTTCAAACAATTTTGTCTGTTATATTTGTCTCCTCTTTGCGCATGATTTATTGAACAAGCTTTGAATTGTGATTGTTTCATTTATAATACAAATATAAAGGCAAAACACTACTTTTCAAAAATACAAGAAAATTTTTGTGATTTTTTTTATTCTGTTTTGAAAAGTGGAATTAGACTGTTGCATTAAGCTATTTTCTCCAACTTGGTGCTCCCAAAGAGAAATTACTAGGAAAACCTGTGTATCAAATTATAATAATTGCACATATTCTAGTGGTTTAATCTTTGGATTTTACCTGGAATGCAATTTTGGCTGACTCAAGACTGAGCTTTTTTTAAATTAAAAGATCAGTCCAGCAAAATTTCTGGGGGGAAATATCATAAAATGTTACATTATTAAAATCACTATCACAAATCATTGGATCTGATTCCCAGATTGACAGGAATAGTTTTTGATATACATGTTGGATTATAAAATCTGATTGTTTTTCGTGAATGTTGTTCTTTGTTAAATTGCTGTCAAGCATCTTCTGATCTGTGTGAACTTTTAATCTGTACCCACAACAGCAAATAGAAAATATCCCTGTTGTTTAGATCAAGGGTCCACAACCCTCAGTCCATGGACCAGCACCAGGCCATAGCATGTTCAGAAACCAGGCAGTGCAAACAAGCGAAGCTCAATCTGTGGGATGCAGGCAGCGCATAAAATCATGGCCCTGGAAAAACCTCTCTTCACAGAACTGGTCCCCAATACCCAAAAGGTTTGGGGCCACTGGTTTAGGTGAAGCATGATCTACTGTCATTTTTATCCAAGGCTACATATAAAGCAAAAGATGCATATGATACAAAGGGAAACCAACATTAAATAAATAGACTGTGAAGATGTGTATTCATTGTACTGTATCCATTCTTAGCTTGTCTTTGAGTCATACTGTGCAACAGTTAATCATACAAAATTGAGCCAGTAGTTTGGGACTTCCGGTTTGAGCTTCTTCAGCGACAGACCGAAACCTCGTCTCTGAGAGGCTTCAATCCGTGCTCGCCGCTGGAGCGCCCCGAGCTGGCTGGTTTCGAGGCTAAGTCACCCTGTGGAGGTGGTGAAGAGAGGGGAGACTGCCAGCAGGGTTGAGGAGAGCCGCATCTCTCCTCCCCAGTTGGCCATTACTCCCTTTCCCGAAGGTGGTTGCAGCAGTGGTCAGAAATGGCCACCACAAAGAAGAACTCGACCGGAAAAGAATGTGCAGGAGGAAGATAAGAAGAGAAAGTTTTGGTTGACTGGGTCAAACAGCAAAAGCAACAAATAAGGTACCCTGGAATTGAAACTGTTAAAAAACAATAACATTGTTCCCTAAGAAGATTTTTAAGCTACGAAGGAGAGAGAAAGGGGGAAAGATTTGGTTTTCTCCTTTTCCTATACTGACAGCTAAGAGACTTAAGCAAGAAATTGGGAAAAAATCCACTTTGACATCAATAGGCATTTAATGCTGAAAATAAAAAGTCAAAGGGATAACAAAGATTTCTGGATAATTAAAAGCCTTTGAAAACAGGAAAGGAGAGAAAAAGAATAAAAGGGTAGGATCTGGAAGGGAGGAGACTGCCTGGAATTAAAAAAGAACTTACAGCAAAATCTCAACAAGACTTCCAAAAGATACATTCTAACTGAAATATTGCAACAAAAACCCCAGGAAGAGAAAGTCAAAAAAGAAATAAGAAGATATAATTCGGGACTATCTGGATTACTTGATGATTTCTGGATTCTTGGTTATTGTTTTGAATGACTAAAATCAATCGGGTGGTTGTTTAAAACTGTTTAAAATGGCTCCACTTTTAGAAGAACTGAAAATGGAACTTAAAAAGTACAAAGATGCACAAGAAGGGAGAGGTTCTTTTGGCTTTGTATTTCTGTTTTTAGAAATGGAGATTTGGAATTATTAGAAACAACAAGAAATGCCTGCAGAACAAGAAGATTGCAACAAAGAAGAAGCCATCTTTAATGAACAAGTAATCTTAGATGGGGGGGGGAAGGAAAGGGGGGAAAGAGAATGGAAAGTTTAAGATTGGGAAAAACAACTCCAAAAAAAATAGAATGAAAAATAAGTATAAAATCAGAAAGCAACAGAAGAGGGAAATGCAGAAGAGAGAATTAGAACTAGAGAGACAAGGGGGTAAAAAGGGGAGGGAGAAGATGAGAGGGAAGAAAGAAAGGAAAAGAAGTTATAAAGGACAGAAGCAAAATATAGAGAAGCAGGGCCTATTTAGAGATAATGGGTGAAAACTTAATGGCGAAGATCAGGATCAGCAAGCCCAAGACCAAGATTGATAAAAAGAATGCAGACCAGCCACGAATCAAGTGGTGGAACCAGAAGAAGATGGCGGGACCCCTCATCAAACCGGAGCAGTTCCTGCAGATGGTCGACGGGCCACAGGAAGCGTGGTCCATGCTGAAGAGCACTGTTCACACTGCCGGCTGCCAACAGCTTGGTTGTACCAAGCCAGGACGGAGACGCATCGAGCGAGATACATGGCTCTGGACACCGGAAGTACAAGATGCCGTGCACCTGAAGAAACGGCTCTACAAGGCCTTTCTTCAGGACAAGACCAGCGAAGCTCTGCGAGTACAAGGCGGCCAAAAGGCAGCCAAGAAAGCAGTAGCGACAGCCAGAAGCTCCACTACGATGACATCTACGAGAAGCTGAACACGTGAGAAGGCGAGAATGAGATCTACCGCCTAGCCAAAAGCAGACACAGGAAGACCCTGGACATCGACCAGTTTCATGGGATCAAAGGCGAAAGGGGAAATTTGATCGTCAACCCCAGAGAGCGCTGCCGAGAGGTGGCGGCAATACTTCGAGAAGATCTCCACGAGGAGTTCCCACACCCACGAACCCCGCGAGGTGACCCCGTCGAAGGCCCAGTCTCAGGAATTCACGCCAGCGAGGTCACCGCGCCATCAAGGCCATGAAAAAGCGGTGAGCAACAGGACTAGGCGACATCCCTGCCGACTTCTGGAAAAAGGCACTACCGGGCTCGGCATTGTGGCTGTGCGAGCTGTTCAACAACATCGTCTCCACGGGAAAAGTGCCACACGACTGGTACGCAGCACCACTGTTCCGATCTGGAAGGGAAAGGGCAGCCCAGCGGACTGCTCCAACTACAGACCGGTCAGGTTACTGTCACACACTATGAAGATCTTGACGCGTCCTCGATAAGCGCATTAGGGACATCGTTGACATCAGCGTCAACCAGGCCAGATTCATCAAGAACTGCGGCACCACCGACACCATCTTCGGTGTGCGGATGCTGATGGAGGCTCACAGAGAAGAAAATCCCGCTCCACACCGCCTTCTTGGACTTGGAAAGGCCTTCGACCGAGTCCCTTGCGATCTCATCTGAGTACGCACTGCGAGATCATGGCGTGCCCGAGCTGCTCGTACAATGGGTCCAACTCCTATACAGATGTCACAAAAGCCGTGTAAGCGGCAGCTGGGATATCAGAGGAGTTCAATATCACCGTCGGCGTACACCAGGGCTCTGCTCTCTCACCACTGCTGTTCATTCTGGTGATGGATATAATTACACCACGACCTGTACACGCCCGCCCCATGAACGCTGCTCTCGCCGATGATGTGTTCCTGGCCAACCTGTGCAAGGCTGAACTCGAGCACCTAGTCCAACAGTGGCACGACCGCCTCGAGCAGTTCGGGCTCGGCTGAACCTAAAGAAGTCCGAATACCTGACCACTGACAACGAAATGACAGGCTCCATCCACGTGAACGGGCAGGAGCTACCGCGCGCCTCCACCTTCAAGTACCTGGGAACTACTCTTGGGGAAGAAGGCCTACTACAAACTGAGGTGGCAGCCAGGATCAACGCAGCGTGGGGCAAATGGAAGTCCGTCACGGGCGTCCTCTGTGACAAGAAGATGCCCGTGCGTCTGAAGGCGAAAATCTATAACTCTGTGGTGCGCCCGTGGCCATATACGGCGCAGAGTGCTGGCTGACGACCAAAGAAGCCGAAAGCAGACTCCAGACAATGGAGATGCGAATGCTCCGATGGTCGGTAGGCCTCACCCTACTCGATCGCGTCAGGAACGAAGAAGTGCGTAGACGGTTCAAGCGTCGTGCCCATCCCCACGGTCATGAGGCAGTCCGGCTACGATGGTTCGGCCATGTGAGTCGCGCTAAGGAAGAATCCATCATCAAATCTGCGATGAAGGTGACTGTCGGAGGAGCGAGACCGCGTGGTAGACCTAAGCAATGCTGGATGGACACGATCAAGGCCGATCTAGAGATCGCGAAGGCAGACCCGACATACGTGGCAGACAGAGAGGCGTGGAAGCAATACTCAAGGACATTAGCGGACCTCGCCAGAGCGCGAGACAAACGCTGAAGAAAAAGAAGAAGGGTGAAAACTTAATGGAAAAAGGAATTCTGCAAAGGTACATAAGATAGTATGGTTATATTAGAAGCAGAAATAATTTTAGAAAATATGAAACAATGTATGATTAAAATGTCTGATAAAATAGCTATCGTAATTCAGTGGAATGCTTGTCAATAAATAAATGGAACAAAAGATATATTTAATGATTTATAAAACATATGTGAAGAGAAATAAGGGAAAATTAATTATAGAGATTATATGTGTTTTAAGGAAGTATGATATTTAATTGAAAAGAGGTGTTAAAGATGTTAAGATTTTAATGATTATTAATGATAGAACTGAACTGGAATGGAATGAGGGTTTATAATTACATATATTTACAATCTTTCTCTTTTTTTTAAAGAATATAGTGTGTATTATAAGAATGTACCAAGCAGAATTCGATTGGAAGTTATGTATTATGTATTATATTGAAGGTCATAAACTTGAGGTATATATTGAAGTTTAAATAAGAGTTGAATGGATGTAATTAAAAGATATAAAGGTGTCATATTCCAATTAGTAACTACAGGAGAAAATTTGTTTAATGAGAAAAGATAATATGAAATTGAAACAGAACAGACAAAAGTATAAATATAATGATTTGAATTGAGATGAGATAATCAAAATAAAATTGAGTAAATTAAAAGAGGGGAAAAACTATATAGAAAAAGTAAAATAGTATAAGATATGGAATAGAATACAAAAAGGAGCATGAAATTGAGTTTTGTGTCTGTATAAAGAAGTTCAACCCGGGACCATGCTATTTTCAAAAAAGATGTTTTACTTGTATTTTGTATGTGTGAAAACCCAAATAAAACTTTATTTTTAAAAAAATTGAGCCAGTAGTTTAATGTTATGTAGTATTTGTTTTCTTGACTTGTTGCAGTAATGACCCCAATGTTTACTAATGTAAAATCCTATAATTAGAAGTTGTTAAGACAAGATCTAAAATCCTATAATTAAAACTCATGCGACCTTCTATATGTAACAAAAAGATCTATGGAGAATATTGTTTCTTAAGATATTTTGAATGTAAGGAAATGCAGATGGACAAAATATATATGCCATGATATTAGTTATGAAGGGTCATTTATTTGCCAGTTGATTTTCAGATCAATCAGCCTTTAATCTGATTTCAACAATGGATTATGATATGCATGTATATTTTAGTTAGGCATCTACATCGAGCACAAAATCATTGTATGAGAGGGTGGGTTTTGGTTAATGAATACCAAGTGGTTTACAATTTTAATTGTAAAACAATACTTAAATGAACTACCAGATAAACGAGTTATAGCCCATCTTCTTCTAATTTATTCTTAGGCCCCCACTTTGAAATTTTTCTGGGAGATCTTGAAGGCATGCAGGTCTGGGACCTCAGAATGACCAGAGCTGATCAAGTGGTTGGTGTGATTGTGCTTGCTTCCATAGAGTAAGTGAAAGTGAAGAGGATTAGGGGATTTTTACATTGTGGAATTTTAATGGTATATCAAAGCCACCCACTATGTGTAAGTTGGGGACAGATATAAATGTGTTAATTAGATAGATGATAGATAAATGATAGAGATGGGTGGGTGGATGGAGAGAGAGAGAGAATACTTATTGGCCCTTGCTTTATACTCAGTTATCACAATGCCTTCCACTAATATAATTTTTCAAATAAAACTGAACTTGTGTTGATGATGTGTTTTGAGTAGAAGGGTATAAGTCCATTTGCCCACAAATGCATTTTCAACATTATTCTGCTTAGGCAATCATGCTTCTATTACTGTTTGGTACTAACTTTTTAAATATAAGAAGATATCTATTTCTCTCTGTTGAGTTTTACTTTTACAGCCATCTTTCTAACACATTTTGAATTTTGAACATATTCCAAATGTTTTTGCAGCACTACTTTCTTTTATTTCATTTATACATTCAGTAAGGTTACTGCCAGCTGCTCCATCCAATTAACCAACCGCACCAGTCCTGTATCTTTCCAGTATAAAAAGCAAACTTTATGTTTCTTTCCAACCTGATTTTTGATTTATGTAATAGCACTTATGCTGTTATCCTATATGTATCTCATATGTATCTATTTAGAGTTTACTGAAATTTATTCTCTTGTCAGGTATGTGTGTGAGAGAGGGGGAGGGAGGGAGGGAGGGAGGGAGGGAGAGGGAGGGATATTTTAGACAGTCAAAATGGCATAGCAGTGGGAAAATCTAGTCTTTAGGCTTGGAAGCTAGCTGAGTATTTTTTCAGTTCTAATTTATGTAATAGCACTTATGCTGTTATCCTATATGTATCTCATATGTATCTATTTAGAGTTTACTGAAATTTATTCTCATGTCAGGTGTGTGTGAGAGAGAGAGGGGGGAGGGAGGGAGGGAGAGGGAGGGATATTTTAGACAGTCAAAATGGCATAGCAGTGGGAAAATCTAGTCTTTAGGCTTGGAAGCTAGCTGAGTATTTTTTCAGTTCTAATCAAGCTCTGAAACAAGCAGGCAGAAAAACGCAATACTTTGTTGCATCATACAGGAAAGTCCTTCCCACATAAACTCGGTGAATACAGTGCAAACCAAATAGAACAAATGTAAAGAAGATGATACATAAATTATTTTAGTGTGCAAGATATCCAGAAGTTAAATTCAGTGGGACTTATTTCTAAAAGTAAACATGTCCAGAATCATATTATATGTATCCATCAAAAAATAAGTCCCAATTAATTTGATGAGCTTCTCATCTGAAGATTTTTTTAAAAAATCTGCCACCAATTCTGGTGGGAGTAACTCTGGGATTTTCAAGCCATGAAATCATGGCAGGAATAACATTACCTAGCTTTAGTAATCTTATTTCCTAAATAAATAAATAGTCTATGGTCAGGATACTTGGCTCTCCTCTCTTAACACCTGAGAGATCCACAGTGAGGTCATGTCAAGACCTCCAACAAATCATTGCGGCCCTTCCATCATTATTAGAGACCATTTCTGGCTTTCCACTGCAAATTACTCATCTGTGTAATTTGCACAGATGAGTAGATAACTGAATACCAAGTTTACTAGACATTTCCAGTGGCCTTTTGTTTTCCCAGTAGGCTGGGAAAAACAAACCTTCCTTCCTGGTTCAATACCATCCATCAACCATGCCTTACTGGCCTCAGCATCCCACTTCTGCTTCCTTCCTGATTAGAAGAGATTGTGTCACCAGAATGAAACAGTGTTGAAACTGCAGGAATCTTATGAGCTCCAGCAGAAGAGCCTTTAATAACAGAGAGCAAAGAAGGGGAAGGGAAGTACTGCCCCTTCTTGCCACTCTGAATCTATTTTATTTATTTAATTAATTAATTTGTCAAGCATGCATGAGAAAACAAGTATAAGTATGAACATAACATTTAAATATATAAGTATAAACGGGTATAAGTATATACATAACAAATTAGTATGAATAAATGGGAAGAGTAGGACAGGAATGGTAGGCACACTGATGCACTTATGCATGCCCCCTTACAGACCTCTTAGGATTCGAGTGAGGTCCACGGTAGACAGTTTAAGGTTAAAGTTTTGGGGGTTTGAGGATGTAACAGTGGAGTCAGGTAGTGAGTTCCAGACGTTGACCACTCTGTTGCTGAAGTCGTATTTTCTGCAATCGAGTTTGGAGCAGTTTACTTTGAGTTTGTATCTATTGTTTACCCGTGTGTTATTGTGGTTGAAGCTGAAGGAGTTATTGACAGGTAGGATGTTGTAGTAAACAATTTTGTGTACTAAGCTTAGGTCAGACCATAGGCAGCGTAGTTCCAAATTGTCTAGGTCCAATATTTCAAGCCTGGTGACATAAGGTATTCTACTGCAAGCTGAGGAGTGGAGTACTCTTCTCATGAAATACCTCTGGACTCGTTTAATTATATTCATGTCCGTTATACAGTGTGGATTCCATGCAGATGGGCTGTATTCAAGAATTGGTCTGGCGAAGGTTCCGTATGCCCCGGTTTGCAGTTCAATGTTACCGGAGAAGAAGCTTCACAAAATTAGGTTAACAACTCTTAATGCCTTTTTGGCAATGCTATCACAGTGAGCTCTGGGGCTTAGATCTTTTGAAATGAGTACCCCTAGGTTTTTGACAGAGTGAGGGTCATCTAAGAGGTCGTATCCTCCCAGTTTGAATCTGAAGGAAGAGGTGCACTTAGGGATAGAGGGATGGGAAAGGGAAGCAAGACCCTCTCTTTGTGGCCACTCTGAGTACAGAAGAAAGAGGGGCTCTTCAAGATGCATGGAGAAGGAGTGGAAGATGGAAAGGAGGGGGATATATTGGATGTTAGAATTTCTTGGAATGGGAAAGTAGATTCTGTCAACAATTAACTGCCTGCTATCACCAAACCCAAGAAATGTAAATCACTCACTAACATCCATTAAGATAGGAAGGAAAGAAATTACATTTAAATTACAGTGGATTTCAAAGAGGACTCATACTGACAACAGGTGATCCACCTGCTTAAAGCGCCTTCATTTTAATATGCAATAAAGATACCATGATAACATGGCAAATTAAGTGCCTGGACTTTAAGCCAGGCGCTTAACAACATTCCCTTTTGACAAATGCGTCTAAGGTTTTGCATTTGGATTTATTTTAGAATTTAAAAATATATACATACAATCTTTTTATAGAAATATAGAAAATGGGTTTTATGTGTGAGATTAGCCATGATTCCACAAGCATCGATTTCTCTATATTTCTCTAGCGCAGTTCAATATAATTTGAGCTTTCAAAGACAAAGGCCAAAATAAAAAAAAGTACAGTACAACAATTAAAGCATTTTAACTAAAAAAAAAGTTAAAGAATGTCTATGGAGAAATAAATGATCTACTTCCAGAAAAGATTTTTAGGTACCCAAAGCTGCTCTTTCAACACCATATATTATTTCGATATCATTTTGCTTCGCTTGGCAAAATGTAAATATACTTATCTTTCTGGTGTGCAACTAAGATACACTACTGTTTTCAATATCCACTACACTCTAATATGAATTATTAAAATAGGCTTAGAAAACACAAAGATACCATTGTATCCCAAAGGGACAATCAAGAAAATGATTCAAAGCATTTCCCAGTTTCTGTAATTGAAAAGGAATTAAAAAGTAGATAATTCACATTCTACTTTTTAATTCCTTTTCATTCATACAGATAAACTGAGAATCTATATACAGCTACCAAACAGCTGTATTCTACAGTGGTTTCCAAATCCATCCTCCAATTTAAAAAAAAAAAACATGTATTTTGGCTAGCTAATAAACCATTATTTGGGATTTTCTATATTTCAGAGTAAATGCTTAATAAGTTTGTGTATTCACTACACAAGTGAATAATATGTGCCAAAATATAAATTTACTGAAATAAACCTATTGTTAAATAGGGCCTCTTCACCAGTAAATATTCTATCGTTAGGAGTGGAGTGGAGTGAAGTGGATAGAATAGAATTATTTGTGTACTTTTGAATTTCTATTTCAAGTAGCCTTCATGATGGGCAATAATACCATGACTAAATAGAAAACAGATATAAAAGATTGAAGAAGGAGAAAATGTTAAAATATGCCACTTTTTTAAAAAAATAAACATTACAACTATGCAAAGTATTAGAATTGTTTCACAAAGCATTTAGATGGAAGTAAAGGAGCTCTTCAGAAAGTGTTAAAGCAGGTGCATGTTTTGGAAAACCCCCACAGCTGCATCAAAAGCGCTCTCCAGCTGTGAGCTCATGCGTATGCTCCTGTTTGCAGTGCCAGTGAAGCAAAGACACTGCATGCTTGGAAACTCAAGTACAGACATTCCAACAAGGTCAGTTTTAAATAATTCCAGACAAAAATTGCACACACAACATTTCCCCATCACACACTATAGATAAATTCTGTCAGAACACATAAGTACCATAAAAATATAGCACATGGATTCCTACATACTATTTATGCACATTTGTCCATGAAGTACTTTAAGAACAGACCAAAGGGTACTTACACAAGGCATAATAGAAGAAAAGGGAGCAGGTGTCACAGTACCTAAAGCTCTTTAAAATAAAAAAGGTTTGAAAGGACATCTGGAATGTCTGCCTAAGACAACAAGCTCAGAGAAGCTTAATTGTTCCAACTCCTTGATATATTTTTTCAAATCAGACCTTAATCAAAGATGATTACAGAAAAACACTTCTACCCAGTCAAGCTGATCCCATCCCTTTTATTCACAATTCCCCCTTCCTCCTACCAACCAAAGATTACTAATGATCTTCTCTCACATCTACTCCATTAACTCAGTTGGTATCTTTTTCATAGCACACTGAGCAAAAAAGAAGCTTTGTGGGAGATGCAGAAGTTTTCTTCCTTCTGACATATCCTTTTTCAGCCTCAGTCACAACAATACATGGGCAACAACTGATACAAACTCAAGGTAAACCACTCCAAACTCAATTGCAGAAAATGCAACTTCAGCAACAGAATGGTCAACGCCTGAAATGCCCTACCCGACTCTGTTGTTACAGCCTCAACCCCTCACAGCTTCAACCTCAAACTGCCTACTGTGGACCTCACCCCATTTTTAAGAGGTCCTTAAAGGGGGCGTGCATAAGCGCACCATCATTCCTACTGTCCCTGTCTTACTGTCCCCATTTATCTATATTTACTTTCTTTGTTCTTGATTATGTTCACACTTATACTTGTTATCTTGTACATATTTGACAAACAAACAAATAAATAAATAAATATCCTGCAATTACTGACTATAAAGAAACAACCAAGGAACTATGGATTGAGACCAGAGGTTGTATTCAGCAGGTTCTGACCAGTTCTGGAGAACTGGTAGCGGAAATTTTGAGTAGTTCGGAGAACCAGCAAATACCACCTCTGACTGGAGATTTTACAGCATCCTTCCCCTGCCACACCCACCAAGCCACGCCCACAGAACCAGTAGTAGAAAAAATTTGAACCCCACCACTGATTGAGACCCTTCCTGTTGGCTGATGGGCCGTTTCTTTCCCTATGGCATAGGGGCACATCTGAACTGCCAACCAACCAACCAATACCACTTTTGTGAGATCTAGAGCATATTTATTTGAAGAACCTTGGAATAAAGCCTGGAATAAAACATAGAACATAGAATTATAGGGCTTGAATGGACCTCAGAGTTCTAGTTCAATCCCAGTGATTTAATTCTGAAATCCTCTGTTCTCTCACTGGTCATCAACCTACTGTTGGGAGTACCAATGATAAAATAATCTGAGCACCCTGGTCCTTTGCTTTTCTACTTAGTTGTTTATAATGCTGTGATATTGATTTAAGCCTCTTGTACAATTCATCCCAACATGAGAGAGGAATGTGTGATCCTTAATTACAGAAGGGACATATCACCTTCCCATGACTCATTAACTATTTCCTGATTAGCTTTACAGTTATTATTTTTAAAGGAATGAAATGTTTTTAAATATCAATTCAAATGCATCAACAACACAAGAATTGCCCTGTTTCTGACACCGATTTGCTATGAAAATTAGCAGTTTACTCAGGGTCAAGGAGATAACAGGAGACAAGGAATGGAAGCCTTCAAGCTTTTCAAAGAAGCTTGCCTGAATGGACTTGCTTTTACCAGCATGGAATAGTCAAAATCTAGTCCAGAGTTTCAAATCAGCTGTATCAGCCAGTCCCAAGGTCAAAATTTCACAATTTCACATACAATCATCACACAAGAGCCAGAGATTAGGCAATTGATTGCAACAAGGAATAATGAGTCAGGGCTGCTTCTAAAATCCAGATGTAGCCTGCTGCTTTTAATTGAAGGATTTACTCCCTTGCTTAGCAAGGAGCCTCATAGAATGTCTTTCTTCTGCTTTTTGCTCTATTTGCCCATTACTGGGACTGGGAGGCCTTAAGTCTTCATAATTATATTGCTCCTACTGTTCAGATGATGCCTATGTTTGATCAGGTGATTCTTGGCTTCATGTCTTCTAAGCTGATGATTCACATATTCTGCTAGAGAAAGTTTTTTCAATTCAGAATCAGCACCTGAGTTCTGGGCAACGATAGAAATTGTTAGTTCCTATAACTAGTATGGCGCATTATTCAAGCAAACAGTGAAAATCATGGATTCAATATGAATTCATATAATGGTCTACCACCAAAGAGTTATCACTGATGACTTAAACTAGGTACAACACCCTGCCATAACCTATGCAAACATCTTTCCAATCCAATATCCTTTGGTTTGTACTTGGTATGGCTAAGCAACATTCTAGAGCTGGAGGTAAACAAATAGAATAGAATAGAATAGAATAGAATAGAATAGAATAGAATAGAATAGAATAGAATAGAATAGAATAGAATAGAATAGAATAGAATAGAATAGAATAGAATAGAATAGAATAGAATAGAATAGAATAGAATATTGGCCAAGTGTGATTGGACACACAAGGAATTTGTCTTGGTGTAAATACTCTCAGTATACATAAAGAAAAGATACATTCGTTAAGAATCAAGAATCATAATGTACAACACTTAATGGTAGTCATAGGGTACAATCAACAATCAAATCATACTAGAAAACAGTCAATATAAATCGTAACGATACAAGCAACAAAGTTACAGTCCTACAACCACAAGTGGGAGGGGATGGGTGATAAGGAGTGATGAGAAGATTAACAGTAATAATAGTGTACACTTTGTAAATAGTTGAACAGTGTTGAGGGAATTATTTGTTTAGCAGAGTGATGGCTTTCAGAGAAAAACTGTTCTTGTGTCTAGTTGTTCTGATGTGCAGTGCTCTATAGCGTCGTTTTGAGGGAAGGAGTTGAAATCGTTTATGTCCGGGATGTCAGGGGTCTGTAAATATTTTCACAGCCCTCTTTTTGACTCATGCAGTATACAGGTCCTCAATTGAAGGCAGGTGGGTTGTAATTGTTTTTTCTGCAGTCCTAATTATCCTCTGAAGTCTGTGTCTGTCCTGTTGGGTTGCAGAGCCAAACCAGAAAGTTATAGAGGTGCAGATGATAGACTCAATAATTCCTCTGTAGAATTGTATCAGCAGCTCCTTGGGCAGTTTGAGCTTTCTGAGTTGGCGCAGAAAGAACATTCCTTGTTGTGCTTTTTTGATGATGTTTTTGATGTTAGGTATCCATTTTAGGTCATGTGATATAGTAGAACCTAGAAATTGGAAGGTCTCTACTGTTGATACTGTGTTGTCTAGTATTGTAAGAGGTGATAGTATGGGAGGGTTTCTTCTAAAGTCTACCACCATTTCTATGGTTTTGAGTGTGTTCAGTTCCAGATTGTTCCGGTTACACCACGAGGCAAGTTGTATAACCTCCTGTCTGTATGCAGATTCATCGTTGTCTCGAATGAGACCAATCACTGTTGTGTCATCAGCAAACTTCAGTATTTTAACAGATGGATCATTTGAGATGCATTCATTGGTATATAGGGAGAAGAGAAGTGGAGATAGCACACAGCCTTGGGGGGGCCCTGTGCTGATTGTACAGGTATCGGATGTGATTCCACCTAGCTTCACCTGCTGCTTCCTGTCTGTTAGGAAACTTATGATCCACTTACAAGTGTGTTCAGGTACCACTAGTTGGTTTAATTTACTTAGAAGAGTGTCTGGAATGATGGTATTGAATGCTGAACTGAAGTCTACAAAGAGGACCCTTGCGTAGGTATTTGGAGATTCAAGGTGTTGTAGGATGTAATGCAGAGCCATGTTAACAGCATCATCTGTCAATCTATTTGCTGGGTATGCAAACTGCATGGGATCTAACAGTGGATCCGTGATGGTTTTCAGGTGGGAGAGCACAAGCCTTTCAAAAATTTTCATAACTACAGATGTTAGAGCAACTGGTCTGTAGTCATTCAGTTCCTTGATGGAGGGCTTCTTTGGCACTGGGATAATTTCAGAGCTTATGTAGTGTAGGCATAGCCCCTATATAAAAGCAGCCACATCTTTTTTCCTGGATTGGAAGATTGCCCTTGGTAGATGCCATGTGATTCTAGAAAGAGAAACATTTGGTTTATGGAGTTGCAGATATCTGTATCCTTACATGCTCCAAATAATCTTTTTGCTACTGAACCCTAACATGCTTAACAGTCTTAGACATTAATTAACCTTCCCTGGCATCACTTCCATCTGATGGAGGAAGATTTGTTTCAGGACACAAAGTTAATAGCTATTGATGGCATACAAAAATCAGATAGAAATATCAAAATATTCATGGAATTTTCCACCTCCATATTCACCTCTAAAAATGAGTGGCACAATTGAGATTCTACTCTTCTGTCCTATATAAACAAGCACAATTAACTTTCTGCATTGGTGAATAGATGGTCATATTAGAGGTACATTCAGGAATGAAAAAAGTTTTAAATAGAAAAATATAAGTGTTTCTGTACAGAAGAAGAAAAGAAGAACTTGGCATAACAGCCTGAATAACAAACTGTTATGGATTCATAAGTTGGAAGGGAATATCCAGAAGAATTCCTCAATGCTCATCTGCAGATTTAGTACTTCAGCAGCTGTGCAAGGCTATGCTCCAATAGGTGCTATGAAAAAAGACAATTAAACCAATCCTCAGTGACTTTGTTTCTTTTAGTTAAATCTGGCTTAATTTAAAACTTCACTAATTGAAGTTGTTAAATAAATGAATTCTGTGATTTACACAAATTAAAACACTTTATCCCCTCTTACAAAGTAATTAACTTTCAGATTGACAGCTGGAAACTCATTGAATATTTTTCTCTGCATGTATACTTATAGAAAACTGACAAAATAAAGGCACTTGCACATTGGGAGATGAACACAAACACCAAAAAAACAATAGCTTTGTTCAAGAATTAGACATCTAAATAAACTGTGCTCTGCTTTGACATTTGCTATAAATGATCTTCCATTGTTATTGCCAATCTGCTTCATTCTGAGAGTGCTGCAGAACTTATTTGAAATGTGTTTTATGGCATTTTTGATCTTATGATAGCAAGTTTACTGGAAAGTGTTGTTACATTATTTTTGGTTACCCACATTAGCTTCCTTACACTCATTCCTCATTTTCCCATTCAGCTTTCCAACAGATTGGAAAGTTTTCTTTGGCTTATCTGGATTTTGAAAATGTTTGTCCTGGTTGATGACACCAAAGAAAGCCACCGAATGGTTAAAAACTAGAGTGTTAGCAAAATGGTCCCAAATATATAGCAGTATTCATGCAGCCTGAAAAAAACAACTGTTTTCCAAGCAGTGTGACCATTCACCCTGGATTTAATTGTCTGTAGAAAGTGCCTTACTAGCTTGATGAGGCATTGCATGCCTTTAGCCATTATGGTACCTACTTATAAATAGCCTTTAAAGACATTTTCATGTGAAAATATAATTCAACCAATATCTTCACCAGATTAGGAAAAATGCCAGGTTATTGAGTTGCATTTGTTTTACACATGCTTAAAGCCTACCTAGCTGATCTCAGTTGGGTTTGGTGGTCATAAATAACTCAGAGGTGTCACATTGATTCTAATGAAGCTATTTGAATCATGACTAAGACTATACCTTGATCCACTGTATCAGGGATGTCAAATCCAAGGCCCCTTGGCCGAATCCAGCCCACAGGGTGCTTAGATCTGGCCTGCAAGGCCGCCGTGGAAACAGCAAAGGACTGGACCAGAGTGCCTCTGTCAGCAAAAATGGAGCTCAGGAGAGCCACGTGTGGCCCTCCCAAGCTCTGTTTTTGGCCACAACAGCCTCCTGCAGCCCTCCCAAGCTCCGTTTTCACTGGCAGAGAGTTGCAGGTGGCCATCACAGCCGAAAACGGAGTTTGGGAGCTATTTTCATTGGCATAGTGCTCGGGGCACCACAGGCGCCCCCTGATATGAGTGACGTCAAGACGACCATGCCCACCCTGGACCTCTGAGGTCAAACACAACCCTGATACGGTACAGCCTGCAATTAAATTGAATTTGACCCCCCTGTACTTTATGTTGTTCCTAACATTTTATGTATATGTAAATTGTATATGTATCTACAGTATGCATATATATATATATATATATATATATATATATATATATATATATATATATATATATATATATATATATATATATATTGTGTGTGTGTGTGTGTGTATTTATGGGTATGTGGGTATGAGAGACAGAGACAGAGAATCTATTGAAATTTAGTTCTTTTAAATAGTAATGGCAGAACTGAGCTATTAGAGAATAAACCGAATTGACCAACTTCCTAGCGAGATAATAAACTGCATTTTTAGATCCCAAATCTCACTTCATTGGTTACAATCACCAAACCAAATGAGTCTATAAATCTGAGGCACAAACAATAACTGTAAATCAAACAACATATTGTCTAGCAAAAACTTCATAGCTTTTTTTTAAAAAAAAACCACTGTATATTACCCAAATGACATAAAACAGAAATAGCTTGTATTCCTCAAAAAGGCAGAGAGGCCCCATTCTGCCCTGCCCCTCCCACAGAAATAGGCTCAAAGGGCATCATTATTGGGGATGGATTTGAATTTATGAATTAGAACAGCTCAGTCAGCTACACACAACAATGTTTTGTTGATGTGGGAAAGGCATAAGGTGTGCAACTATAGGTGTGCAACTTTGGATTCTTTGAAAGAAGTAACCAACAGGGTGGTTTTTTTCTGGACAGAATGTAAAAGTAAGTTCTATTACACAGATTCTTAAACAACATCGAATAATAGATGATGATAATAGCTTCATTTGCTTCTGTACAAATAAACTGGTGAGAATTATCCTCATGTAAGAGACTGTCAGAACACGTATGTGATATTAACACAATTGAGAAAGTCCAGAAGTATTTCACAAGAAGAGTTCTCCACTCTTCTACCCGTTATAGAATACCTTACGCCACCAGACTCGAAATTCTAAAACTAGAAAACCTCGAATTACGCCGTCTTCGGTCCGACTTAAGCATGGTATATAAAATCATACATTGCAATGTCCTACCTGTCAATGAATACTTCAGCTTTAACCATAACAACACAAGAGCACACAACAGATACAAACTCAAAGTAAACCGCACCAAACTTGATTGCAGGAAATACGACTTCAGCAATAGAGTGGTCAATGTCTGGAATACTCTACCCGACTCTGTAGTCTCTTCCCCAAACCCCAAAAACTTTAACCTTAGACTGTCTACTATTGACCTCACCCCTTTCCTAAGAGGTCTGTAGGGGGCGTGCATAAGCGCACCAACGTGCCTACCGTCCCTGTCCTATTGTTTCTCTTATTCTTTTATTTTTCTTATATGTACCCATTTCATATATTTACAACTATGTATACACTTGTACTTATTATCTTGTAAACAATTGACAAATCAAATAAATAAATAAATAAATAAATAAATAAACAGTCCTTAAAATCTTTATTTATTTTAATCCCCCTGAAATTAATGAGTCCTACAGTAGCTGAATGCTCTGAGGATCAGGATCTCACAGGCCTATTCCTGCAGTAGTTATGAAACATTTAATTTTAAGCTTTCCCACTTCACTGGAGCAGAAAATTAAGAAATTAGAAAAATTAAGATCAGACAGAGCAGTAGTAAGATACCTCCTTTCCAACATAAATTGGGTCTGTAAAAATAACAACAATAAATACTGTGAAAGCCTATTGCTCAAATAATGCAGGGCCAAGCTAAAATGAAACAATAGATTGTTTGGAGAAATAATACTAGCCCCCTGGAAAGCTGGGTTTGACTATTTTATGTATGCTTATAAATTTGATTAGAAAATTGCTTCTCAGAACCCTTGCAGTAGCATCAATTAAATGGTGGATATGGACAGGGGCACAAAGGACTGGATCTGTTTCATCTCTCAACAGAGTTGATCAGTGTTATTTCAAAAACTGGCACCTGAATCAAGCTTTTCTGTTTGGATAAATCAAAATATAGCCTTTGTGCAAATTTCTTCCTCTTGGATGAGCAGTGATGTGTAGTCAAGCCTGCTCTCTGGAAACAAGATGTTAAGAGATAGAGTTTGCCATCAGTTTGAACTTGATCTTTTTTTAAATAATTTCTCCTAGATCATTTGTTCCTCAGTTACCTTCCATCTTTATTGGTACGTTCTGTATACACATTTTTAATGGCCAAAACAAAAACAAAAAACACCAGTGATTGATATCTCAACACTGGAAACCTTTTGGATGTGTAAGCTATCAGGTGGCTTATGAAATTTTAAGAACAAAAAAAAAATCAGCTTTTGAATATGATTTTTCTTCATGAAAGGCATCTCTTAACAAAAAAAAACCATAAAGGAGGTAAAGGAAGTGGCTCATATTACCATATGTGGTGGACTTGTGCAGATGCTAAAAAATACTGGACTAAAATCCACACGTGGTTGGAAAAAATGACAAAAAACATATAGACTTGAAACCAGAGATATTTTTATTGGGAATTTTACCTGAAATATATAGTAAAGACTTGAAGTACCTGATTGTAAATGTATTAACAGCGGCTAGGATTGTATTTGCTAAAAACTGGAAAAATGAGAAAATACCATCACAGGAGGAAATCATTAAGAAAATATTGGAATGCGCTGAAATGAGTAGATTGACATTTGAAATTAGAGAACAAGAGGATAAACAATTTTATAAAATTTGGGATCTATTCTATCAATGGTTAACAATAAAATATAGTAATGAAATATGTAGACTTTTAGAAAATAATAAATATACAAAGATGTACTTCTTTCTTATTATATCTACAAAATGATTCTAGGATAGATCTGGGATGATAATATGAATTGACATAAAACAAATTAAGTAAAATATGATCATTTTGTAAAACATGAATGAATAAAAGTATAGTCAAATGATTAATAATGATATTAATGTATTTAATATTTGATTGAAAATACGAGATTATATACAATATAATTATAATTGAAGACTATGAAATGGAAGCACAAAACAATTTGTAAACCAACCGGCACACTGTATGTACATATATGGAAGATGACTTGATGTTTTTATGTTTTGTTTGTTTATGTTTGTTTTAAAAACCAATAAAAATTTTTAAAAAAATCATGATGACAACTAAAGAAATTAACAAGTTTGGTGACACATGACTCAAACAAATCAGCCATCAATGGACATATAGAAATAAATCTCATTTACATCCCATTTAAAAGCCTAGGGGGAAAAACAGATAGCCTAGAACAGTGTTTCTCAACCTTAGCAACTTTAAGACATGTGGCTATGCTGGCTGGGGAATTCTGAGAGTTCACGTGTCTTAACGTTGCCAAGGTTGAGAAACACCTCTCCAATAGCCAATGCCCAAATAAGCAGCAATTGCATCAGATAAGCAGTCGATAGGAACTAATATGCCAGTCAAGGAATTATCAAGGAAAAAGCTACAATACTTCCAAATTGGCCAGGGCAAGCAAAACAGGAAACAAACTCCACTGTCAGCCTCTCAACCACATGACAAAATGAGCTAATTCTACTGTATTGCAAGGCTATATCAACAGAATCTTGCAAGTCTGAAAGTACAAATCCCCAACCATCTCTTTACACCACATGATAACTTAAGGCATACCCTTTTTAATTTTTTTTCTCTGTTACTCAATTGTGAGCTTTCCCCCTTTTGTCTGATTTTTCTCTAAGAGCATCTCTCCCTCCCTTCCCTACCCACTTCTGCCTTCCAAGGTCGTTCTCACAATCTCTTACATCTGCTGCCCTCCACATTGATGGAGTTGTGTTGAGGAAATCTAAAAACAGAGGTTAATGTCAGGTCCATATGAATGCAAAAGGACAGTGGATTTGCTGATCTCAAAACAAAGACTAACATCAATATTGTATATTCAACTGAGAAAAGAAATGTTCCGTACATGGTACAAAACAGGAGTATTGTGATCCTACAAGTAGTCTGCTTTGCTGCATTGTTGCACCACATCTTCTATGAAGCTTCTGGAGAGGGGGAGAGGCAAAGACATGTTAAGATGAATTTCAGTAATGAAGTTTAGGCATTTTCAGAGCATGTGTTACAGAGGCAGAGTAGATTTTCACCCTGCTGATATTTTAATTGACCTTGAAAACCTGGCTCTTCTCCCAGGCCTTTGGTGAGTAAGTCTCCTGTTGACTATGTTTGTTTGTTTCCTGTCTGGTATTTTTTTTTCTTTTTGGTCCTGTTCTTTTTTTCCTTATTTTTCATGCTTGTATTGGTAACATCCCAGAGTCAGGCAGCAGCTAAATTTGAATAATAACTTGGGAAAAACTTGATGTGTATAAAAGTCAACATCAGCTAAAGAACTGGCAGCTGTGACTTCACATTGTGTGAACAAATAATGGGTGCAATTCCATACCATCTGGAGCACCACTTGAACACCATCAACAAAATCACCTTCCGTCAACTGCAAAAGGCAGGGTGGTTTGGAATAGCTTGCATCCCACAATGATACTTTTAGCACCATCAAAGTCTACCTATCTCAGAGATGGACAAAAATGCCAATTATTTCAATTTGAGTTCTTGTTATTTGCAGATCCTTCTCTCTTTCTGATCTGCTCCCTCCCCTCCCCATTCTTTTTATTTCTCCTAAAAGCTGTTCTGATAAGCATTTGGAAAAGGTTAGAGTTGTAAAATAAGATGTGTTGGGGGGGTAAGGTGGCTCAGGTTTACATTGTTGCAGGGAAAAACAACCACCTAAAAGCATGGAAAATGTTTTGATGGGACAACAACAAAAAAGAACAAAGCACTGATAGCAATTATTCCATAGTAATGATTCCTTTTATCTAGAAGCAGCTGCAACTTTCTGAAGGCAGCTTCAAACCAGATGGATGAAAGGCAGAATAATTCCCATAGTTTGGAGAAAATTGAAATTGCACATATTCATAAAATAATAGATCAGGAATAGAGAGCTTAGGTACACAGAGGACTTCTTGAGACCCCATAAATTTGGACAAAGGTTATAGATCTTCCAAAAGCTGTTGCAGAATAAAACATTTTAATATACCCAAAGGAGAATATTATAAAAAGCATGTGGGGGAGGGATTAAATGGAACCAAGGCCCAGTTTTGTACTGGTTCTGTCCATTTTTACTGTCCTGGAGTCACCTACTTTTCAAATGTGTCCTTAAAGGGCGATTTAAAGGTTAAGAATATCTCTCTTTGTCAATCACAATGCCTGTGCATCTTTGTGATGGACATAAAGATTAGGGCATTAACCGAATTAATTTTCTGGGTCATATTATCTAATTTTTATGGCAATTTACCAATATCAGCAGTTAAGGATGATATAATAAATCCATATTACCGTATTTGCTGGCGTATAAGACGACTGGGCGTATAAGACGAGCCCCCAACATTTCCACTCAAAATATAGTTTTTGTTATATACTCACAGTATAAGACGACCCCCACTTGGAGGCATGCTTTTCAAGGCAAAAAGTCATCTCATACGCCGGCAAATACGGTAAGTTGTAACACTTGGGGTATTCTGGATATAATTCTTGATTGACACCCCAACCCCTTTCCCCAAACTTACAAAGCCACCAAAATGCTTTAGAGAGGCAGCTTCGCCTTTCTCAGGCTGGCACTCAATTCCTCTCCCTTTCTTTGTGACAGCCCCGCGTGCGTGCCATCGGGACTCCAAGGGTGGGGGATGGACAGCTGCCAACTCTCTCTCTCTCTCTCTCTCTGTGTGTGTGTGTGTGTGGTGTGGAGGGTAATTCCGGCTATCTCTGGCCTCCGCTCGGTTTTAAAGTCGCTTGGCCGGTTCCCAAGTCGCAATGGCGCGCTGGACGGGAGAGCGCGGTGCCGGGTGGAAGCTCGGTGCAGGGAGGCAGATCTTTCTCTCTTAAGCGGGGAGGGGAGGAGGGGACAAGAGGAGGGACGGGATGGGACAGGGGCGGGAGGAGGGCGCTCGCCTTCTTCCACCGCCCACGGACCCTTTTCTTCCCAAGGGGACCCTGGAAAGCAGCTCGGGAGCCGGGTGGCCCTGCCCAGCGGGGTCCCATCAGGAACTTCCTGAGGACACCCCCCGCCCCAAGCACAGCCCTCCCGGTCTTTCAAAGAGGGAGGGAGAAGCGGGAGGAGCAAATTGCCGCCCCGCCCCGCTGCCCAGAAGGAGGGGCGCCACAGTCCACCCCACCACCTTCTCCCCCCACTCCCGGGCCATTACGCGGCTCGGGGCTGGCTGGCGGCGGCCCCGCCAGAGACCCTCCCGCTCCACCCCCACCCCACCTCCAGATTGGCCTCCGCAGCGCCCCGAGCCGGGCGGAGGGTGGGTGGGTGGGTGGGAGGAGGAGGAGGAGAGAGACTTCGGCTGGGCTTGAAGGGGCTTCGCAAGTTGCGGAGCTCCGCCCCGTCGCTCTTGCACCGGTGACAATGTATTTACCGGCGTATAAGACGACCCCCCACTTGGAGGCATGTTTTTAGGGCAAAAAGTCATCTTATCGCCCGCAAATACGGTAGTTTAAGATATTAACATAATCTTGATTTCTTGGCAGAGACAGTGTAGGTGGTAAATTTCCAATTGTTAAGCTAATTTGGCAGATGATGCTGGCAAGAGGCCTTCGCCATTTTTAGCAGCCCAATGCCATGATATTTTGTTTTTCAATACAATAGGCAATTTCAAAAAGCCACTTGCAGAAATAAAGTCAGATCAAATAATTGGCTCAGAATTTCAGTGATTAAAACACAAGTCTTTACAATTATTTTCTAACTTTAAGGAATATTTCTTAATTGCAGCAGTAGATAGGAAGAATAGGTAGCATCATTCAGGATTCCACAAGTTCTTGACAGCAGATGTAGATGTTGCCTGTGGGAAGGCAGTCAAACACTCTCTCTTAAACTAGTTAATTTAATTAGCCAGAAAAAAGATCTGATGTCATGCCCCAGCTCCATCTTGGAGCTAAGAAAAAGATTCTATCAAGTTGAACTTGATTTCCAGAGTCTGGACATTCCTTTTTTAAAAAAAAAAAAAAAAAGATCAAATATTGTATGGCCACTTTTTCTTCCACAACATTTTTTTTACATTGCAGATCAGCTTATAGTCTGGGGCAGGGGTGTCAAACTCACATCATCACGGCAGTGTCACGTGACATATCGGGACTTTTTTTCCCCTTTGCTAAACCAGGTGTGGGCATGGCCATCATGTGACACATCCAACCACAGGCCACGAGTTTGACAGCCATGGCCTGAAGTTTCTTGATAGTTTTGACTTAACCAAATCCAATCCTGCTAACCATTTTTCAAATCAGTTGATGCTGCTGCAATTGGGAAATTTTTAATCAACAACCAAAACCTTTTGAGAAGTGAGCTATGAATAGATGTATACAGATGTGTTTGGATATATCATAGACACACAAGTGATAAGGGATTTTGGAGGTATGTACAGCATGCTGCCAATGTTTATAGGAATAACAACCTTACAAATATTATTCAAAGCAACTCCATGGACATAAATCATGGATTACCAAAAGATGTGTGCCAAACATATATAATACTCTGGGAAAGAAGAAAGAGCGGTGTATTATAAGAGTAAATAACATTCTCACAAGTTAGAATCTAATATTTCAAGGGAAAATGTCCCTTGAAATGCCCTATTCATTGATACAACACAACATTAATAATCTACCTAGAATCATGTAGTCCCCAACTTCAAAAAAATTCTTTTGATGAATTTCTAATGTTTTATTAGCAGGCTACACCCCCACCCCCCACCCCCAAAAGCTTGGCAAAATAATTCTGAATAAGAAAAGTATGAATCACCACAAACTGCTGTGTGTCTGAGAGATTTTCAGGTTTCTACTTTAAAAGAGAGAAAAATACTATAAGTAGCAATACTTATTTCAATTCAGTGAAAACTTCTGCATCCAGTCCATGGTGGAGAGAATTAATTAATTAATTGGAATGCCTGTTTCAAACTAAGCTAGATTTGGAAAAGTTTCACAAAGAAATTTAACAAATAAGTAGCATGCATTGCTTATGCTTCATGACTCAACTGAAGCAGTAGTGTTCCTTTGATGTTCTTCCATATCATGAAAAAATTGCTTTTGTCATTGCTATTTTATATTTGACTTGTTCTGCTTATATTAGCTGCAGTTCCTTCAAAGGCAATAATCACTCTCAGAAACTCTGTTGGCAATCAAAAGCATTGCTAAAGGTAGCAACAAAAATCACACAGAGATCACACAGATGATTTGATTGTGTGGTATTAAGACCAGAGGGAGCTGAAATGTCTATTGGGTTGTAATTCATAGTCTATGACACTGAGAAAGGACAAGTTAAATTCTTCATTGGCAAAGACCTTGATAACTACCAAAATTCTTCTATTCTGTGTTCCTTACTTTTCTTTTTTGAAAAAGAAAAAATGTTTATAGCAACCCCACCCCCTTTTTTTTTTCTTCTTTTTTTTTGGCAAAAGCTGTTATTACAACAAGACATTCTTAAACACACATTAAATCTAGAGAACTATTAAGCTGCTTTGGGTACATTATCATTCTTTTGGCTCACATTTTATTCAAACTAGAAAAGATTTAGAGGTATTAGAGGTCTATCCTTTCACTTGAAGCCTAAATCCATTTCCAGACTTCTGAGGTGAAATCTACAAATGTAGATTTACTAATAAACAGATGCACATTCAGATTAAAGATTTCAAATCTAGTGATGGATTCAGTGTAAATTATCTAGTCAAGAAAAATGTGAAAGAACAGCTTAGAAGATCTTGGAGAACAATTTCTCAAAAATTTTGCACTGGGCTAGATGGACAAGGTAGCCAAGCATTTGAGAATGCAACTTGATTTCCACTAAGTTCTATGAGTACTAACATGGGATAGTGTTATGGCCCCGATTCCCGAGCCTATGCTGTCAGAGGAAGAAGATCTGGAAGATGAGGAGGAGGAACTGGGAATGCCTTCCTCCCCAGGACCTTCCTCCCTGGCAATGCCTTCCTCCCCAGGACCTTCCTCCCTGGTAATGCCTCAGGTTCCATCAGACAACCGAGAGGAACAGCCTGAGATGAATCAGGAGGAAGGCATGTCGGAGCAGCCCCTGACAGGGAGTGAAGAGGAGGAGTATTGGCTCGACCCCAAGCAGCGTTGTAGGGAGAAACGTGAGCAGCAACGTAGGAGGCGTGGGAGGGTCAGAGAGTGAGCTGAGTCATTGAGCCACACCCCACAGGGGATAAAAGTGGGTGTGTTTTCTCCTGAAACTTTGTACGGGACAAAGTTTAACCTTACTTCAGATTTTCTTCGTGAATGATTGTTTTGTGGACTACCTTGTGATTTTTATGAAGTAAAAGAACCATTTATCTCTGTGAGTAAAACTTTATTTTATAATTGCTGCCAGCTCGGACTTGGCAGGCAGGACATGGTGGAATGCCAAGAATATGATCAGTTCCAAAGAATTAGCTCTGCAAAGTCCGAGCCAGCTTGCCTGCCTGTGTTTGTGTGTGTGTGTGTGTGTGTGTACTCCCTCACCTTTTGGGGGAAATGGAAGGCGAGACAGAACAGATAGGTTGTGTGATAAGAATTATTGGTATGATTTATATGTTATATAAAGTAGTTTATAGCAGCTTAGTCATACAACATACTAAACCATGATATATTTGAGTTCTCTTTAGCAATGTGTGAACGAGACTACTTTTGATTTTTCAGAAAAGATGGTTTCGCCTGTTTTAAAATATGATGCCTCTTTTAGACGTTTGAATCAAGCATATTTTCTGAATGCAATTATTTTTCTCAAATCTTACGGAAAAAACTGTGTTCAGACTGCAATGTTCCACATTATGGATAGATCTAGTCATCTTACTTTTTTTCCCCACATTGATTTTGCCATATGGATAGGCATAAAAACCTGATGACATTTTGAAAATGATGACAAATTGATGTTCTCAGTTGCAACTAAGATTTCAATGTGTCAAAAAGCATGATTGTAGTTTCTAGGGCTTATTTGTTCATATTGATCAGTATCATTTTTGTTAAAAGAAGTAATAATGGTTACCATGGTGCAGCTATCAGAATTTGCTATAAATATTCTTTCTTTTAGAAACTCATCATTCATTACAAGCCTAAGGCAAAATTCTAAGTCTAGTGAGCTTTGGCATTACTGAGTAAACAGGATGAACTTACCAGCAAACTTTTAAAATCCTAGTCAACTTTTAACTGAGGTATTATCCCATTTACTTCCTAGGTTCAATTGAAAGCCTTTCAATGTGATGTAAATTCATATTTATTTTTAGTATTCATAATGATGAATATGGAGAGTTGAGAGGCAACTGAAAATAAGTGCTATTGTAGGATGAGGTCTCCAATGAAACATCAGTAAATGGCAGTGGAAGGATTTTGGTTTTGCTAGAGTGTTTTGTTTTTTGAGCCTGAAATGATACAAGGTTTCCAGCTTGAGTAAGCATTTGACTAAACATCTCCAATGTTCTTCTGTTATATTGCCAAATGTGGCCTCTTCATTGATCCTAATTATTGCTATAATTGAGTTTTTATTACATGTCTCCAAAGCTCCTCCTCATTGGATCATATACACTTTTGGACTGGAGCAGTGATAAAGATTAGTAGTAAAGAAAATGCTTTGAGTCTTAAAAATGACCCTATATATACAACATAATTGCTTGTAATTATTCTACCATTTATTTTCCAGATGATCCCTATAGTATTGTCAAGTTATATACAGATATTTGGAACTTATTTAAATGCACAATGCTATTTCTCCTCTCTTTCTATTGCTTCTGTTTTGAACAAGTTATTGTTTTCAAACACTTTATTCCATTCGCAAGAATAATCCCACCAGATCTCAATTACATCTATTAAAATATATTTACCTCTCATGACTAGAAATTTAAGCTTATTTTGTTTATTTAAGCATACTCTGAAAATTAGTTCTTAACAATGGCACATGGAAGAAAAGAACAGCTGCTATTATATACTTAATTTATTATGACGTACATCTACAGAGTGAACATGAAACAACGTAGCTGTCCTTGACTTTACCGAAACATCGGTAATTTTTTAAAAAGAAGTTAAGGGGGAAACTATTCGCATTCATAAAAAGCAAAGTCAAACTGAGAGACGCTCTCCTAGAGATCACATTCAGCATATAGAACTCTAAGTCCTGTTCCTGTATCTAGTTGTAAAATCAGATTAAAGAAATCCATTATTCACCGGATAAAATGATCATGATTATTTTTTGTAGTTAATCCAATGCAACGTAGATTAAAGTCTTAATCCTATATATGCTTAAATTCTTGTGGAAAGATTTTGGACACACACTTTATCACCATCTGCTTAAGTGGATGATATAAGGTCACCTACAAAGATGTTCTTTGGTTGACTTCCACACCAGCGCCCCCCCACCCGCCAAATCCGTTTTTATGGAATTCAGTAGCTGTGAATCCTTTGTAGTCATCATTCCAGTAGAAAGCAAAAATAAAAATGACTTAATTTGTGGCTCTCATGCCTGACAATTACCCTATGAAATAAATGTCATAATTTATATTCTTACAACAAAGCTTAAGGTAGCTCTGTTGTCATAATACAAGAGAAAAATATCCTAATACATTGTGTGCAGTAGGTCACTAAGGTGTCATTACCCATCAAGATGTCACAGTGAATCAAGCCAAAATAACTAGCAAGTTAATAAAAAAAAACATTGCAATATTGGCTCTTCTACAGGGAGTACATCAAGAGATTTTTGACAAGCTACAAAAAAAAAAAAAGACTATTGTGGGATCATAGGTCTGGTTTCATTACAAACAAGGTTAGCTACAAATAAGGTTATTTATCGCCTTAACTTTTAGTCACAGGATCTCCAGTCAATGAAATAGCACATATTAATCAAAATTCAGGTAATATTGTGAAAATAGTCAAAATATGTTGGTAGAAGACCATATTACCACTATTCTCTTTAAATGAGGAAAGGGTTATGGTGGCTACACTAAAACCTTGGGGCTTTCCAAGACTTGTCAAGGTGCTGGTTGTTATCTGTGAAGTCCTTCCATGGCAGAAGAAGATTACATGTTACATTTCTCCCATTGGGCAAAAAATTTGCATTTGAAGGAAAAGAAATTGGAAAAGCAATTACCAATTACTTTCCTTCCTGTAAGTAGATTATACTGACATGTATTTGTTTTCACATACACACACACACACAATATATAGATAGATAGATAGATAGATAGATAGATAGATAGATAGATAGATAGATAGAGATAGAGATAGAGATAGAGATAGAGATAGAGATAGAGTAGATAGATAGATAGAGATAGAGATAGATAGATAGATAGATAGATAGATAGATAGATAGATATAGATATAGATATAGATATAGATGATAGATATAGATATAGATATAGATAGATATAGATATAGATATAGATAGATATAGATATAGATATATATATATATATATATATATATATATATATATATATATATATATATATATATATATAGATATATAGATATAGATATAGATATAGATATAGATATAGATATATATAGATATAGATATTCTTAAGTTTTCGCGGGTACTTACATGTATGGTATTCAGCTTTGTTTAGGTGCACAGGGGAAAACCAAGGCATATACGAAGTCCCCTGTGCATCATGCCCAGCCACATACATTGGACAGACCAATAGAAGAATAAGTACCTGCCTGGATGAACACAAAAATGCAGTAAAAAAGCTGGAACACACTTCCTCACTAGTCCAACACATGAAAGCCACAGGTCATAGCATCAACTTCAATGGCACCAAAACCCCAGCCACAGAATTATCAAAGAAGCCATAGAGATTGAAAAAAGACCTGAAAGCATGAATAGAAGAGATGATTCCACCAGACTGTCAATTATTTGGAAGCCTGCACTCACAAACAAAAAAATCTCCACACCACTAGCCAGGCAAACACCTGGGCACAAACAGATCCCCCCTGATACCTCCAGCTCAAACACACCCCAACCAGGCACCCAGATGAAACCTAGCTTCCTAACAAATGATAGCCGTCCATTTACTCGGAGCAAAGCTGCACTAAAAGCCTCCAATAAAGTAACACAATGTTGCCAGCCAATCAAGATACAAAAAGAGCCAAAAAACAGACAGAAGATATTAGAAACACCAATCAAGCAGAACACAGCAAACTCCAAGACCAATAAACACAGACCAAGACTCTCAACTAATCAGGATGAAGAAAAAACCATTCTGGCACAGCAGTAGTCTAGCCCCAAATTTAAAACTGAAACAACTGTAAAAGTCTGACTCACAGACAAACACAATACAGAAGCCTGATGATGGCAGATGAGGTTCTGCCAAAACGTTGCTACAACTTTAAAAGCACAACTATAATGACGTGGGAAACTACCCGAACAAAGCTGAATACCATATATATATATATATATATATATATATATATATATATATATATATATATATATATATATATATATATATATATATATATATATATATATATTCATTCATACACATGCACATTACGAGAGATTGTGTGGTAGTTGGATATGAGCCAGTTGCTATTTCAAAAAGAGAGACTCAATTTCCTTCCCAGCGAGGACCAGTTGTTTCTATCTCTCCCATTAGATCCCACACACTGTGGTTCTCATTAGCCAAAGAATGTCATCTTGCAGGATCCACGGGAAAGCAAGCTTTGGGGGAAGCTCTTAGGACATGGGTGGGGAAGGCATGAGATCTGAAGTATTAGTCAGAGCCTGCAAAGTGCTCATTATTTATCTAAATTGGAGTTTTTAAGTATTGTTCATATTTTTTAAAACATTGTAAACTACAACGTTACAACTATAGGATGGGCAACTGAATAAATTGAATCAAACCAATCAATCAGATGTAATGTTTTCAGGACAGTCTAAAAGCTATAATGTTTTTCTTATATTTTGGGTAGTTAGCGAGCAGAGATTTTTCCAGCATTAGCCTTAAGTTCATTTAGTCTTCCTTCATGCTGAGAAAGTGATCACACTTACACTTTCTTGAGCTCTTGTCCATGAATTGTCTTTCTTTACCAATCATTCAACCATCAGTCCCTGAGTATTGACCTTATATAAACCATAGCAGGCAAAAAGTATGTGAAGTAATTGTCATTCATCGCCTAGTGCTCTATCCAGTTACAAAATAAAATGCAAATACCAATATGAACATTTTGAGCTATTTATCTATGTAATCGTATTTGGGACCAGAGTGGCAACTTCAATATCAACCTTATGTACCAGAGAAGGAAAGCAGGAAATTAATGTAATGCTTACACAGAGTCAAGGTCAAATTTCAGCAACACCATGTACTACAGGCAGATTTATTCCTAATGTGTAAGGCATAAATGAATTCAGGAAGGGAGAAAAAGAACCATGAGTCCCTTGTGTGGCCTTGCACTGTCCTGACAATCACATTTTTTAAAAATATATTATGAGACATATCACAGCAGTTGCATGGGACCTGTGATATATTTTGTTCTTTTGTCTTAATTTAAAGAATAACTTTGCCTTTCATTGGTTGCGTATGTTAATCACATTCAGATACTGGCTTCTTTCTTTAAATGAAAGCAACATGTATCCCTGTAGTTCAAAATGAAGAGCAGAAACAGAACAAAAAACCCTCCTTTTTTTCCTTTTTTTTTTTTTGCTGGAATTTTAGCCATTATTGTATCAGATTGTAACTTCTGTGAACCATTGATTTGGACCAAGAGTTAAGATTTTTGAAACAAATCAGTTGCTCAATTTCTATTCCATATTTTTCTTTCATTTTTATCCATTCAACTTTCTTCCAGTTTGAGATACTTGCTCTTCTCTTTTTTCTTCATTTTCCTTCTGTTCCCACCCATGTTTTTTAATCTCTTTATTTCCCCATAACTGCATATGTTGATTTTTCTTCCTGATTATATCTGCCTCCTGCTTTCATCTGTATTCAGTGGTGTGATTGCTTACTCTGAGCTAGGTATATCTCAATTAATATTCCTAGATCCTCAACTGTTCTTAGATCCTCCTCCTTAGTTAATTATTGAATGAGTACTGCTATTATGCTTAAATCCCCTGGGCATAGTAGGTTCAGGGGGAAAAGAAAGCTAGATTTTTTTTTTACAGTTCATTGACAAAAGGCTTATTTTTATACCCAGAAATATTAATATTTTCACATTGAAAACTCTGATTCATCATTTCTCATTACGTTATCAACAGTGCTAAGTAATATAACAAAGATGTCAATGATCATTGTCATTATCGTCATCAACTCATATCTATGGTTTTGTGAACCAGAATGGTGGGAAGTATAATCATCATTATCATCATCAATAGCAGCAGCAGCATTTTGGGTACCAAACCCAACGAGATTAAAACCAGAGCATAGATTTTGTTTGTTTGCCAATTGGGGGGTGGGGGTGGTTTTCATTACTTCATATGTGATACAATGATAGAACTCCAAAGCTGCTTCTTCTGTTTGGCGGCATCCACATTATGAAATACTTTGCCCTTTGAGATATGGGGTCTTTCTACCTTGCTTTCATTGCATTGTTACTTCTGTTCCAAAAATATTTTGGTCCAGATGGTAGACCTGGGCTGTGTTTGTAATTGCTACCTTATTATTTTAAAATGTTGAAATAAATAAAACTTCCATTACATTTAGCTTTTAGCTTTTCTCTGGAAGCTCAAAGAAATATATTTTTTTCCTGCAAAAGAGCAAGATAGAGTAATTGAGTGAGGACTTGACATAGGTCAACTGAGCCCATGTCTCTTTTCAGCATTTTACTATACCGGCCTATATAAAGATGGAGAAATAACTATATATGCTGGTAGATTTCCAATTATTTTAGAGACAGGATTAAGTAATGACTGTTTTTTCTTCATCAAAATATGTGTAAAAGAAAAGAATTACTTCTTATCCAAGTTGCCTCTCTCTCTTTGTCTCTCTTCTTCTCTTGTTACAACAATTTCTAAAGTTTCTTTCTAGTTCAGCTTTTTTAATAATCTTTTTTATGCTTTCTCCTTTTTCTGGGGAACTAGCTAAAACTGATGTGACAACTGAATTCCCGATATGATCCAGATGTCCCCAAATTTGCCATCTCATAAAATCTCTTCCAACCCAATTGATGCAATTTAATGGCATGATTTCTACCTGTTTCAAGGTAAGACGCTCACAAAAGCTTTACATTAAAGTCTAAAACAAGCTGAGCTTCACTCCAAGTGAGAAAGGTAATGAGATTCCCATCATAACCTTCATTTTTCTCATTTTGGTATAGCTTCTAACCCCCAAACATTTGCTCATTCTTCTACAGAGCATTTTGGCTCCTGTCCTGGAACTGCATGTCAGACTGCATGCAAAGAATAAAATGTTGAAGATATCCTGAAAGTGGCTTCAGCCCTTTACAAAATTCTCACTCTCATGCCTGATCTATACACAGATAATCCTCAACTTACAACCAGTGGCTTTGCAATTGTTCAATGTTACAACAGGATCTATTGTAATCCCACCACCACCAAGACACTGATTTTTGAAGTTAAAATGACTTCACATACCTCCCAGTCATGTGATTGTATTTTACTTGCTCACCTTTACTGCTACCAGTCATGTGATAGCTTGGCAACTGGCTCTCCTTTATAGCTTTTTGCGGCATCCCATATGACCACAAATATTGACTTTTTTTTCCGATTTCTATCGTTTACTTCTGGTTTCCAGCAAAAAAAATGACCATTAAATAAATAAACATGGTGTTCACTTAACAATCAATGCAAAATAAGTTATAGAATTGGACACGTTCTCATGGTGATCCGCTTAATCACTGCGATGTCTTAAGACCATAATTGGGGGCTCAATGAAGGTTGTTAAGTTTGAGGACTACTAAAACTCTTTGTCTGTTTGATGCTTAGTAAACTTAAAAATACTGCATCAGAGGGAAAATATCAAAAAAAAAGTACCTCAGAGGAGTCAACCTCAAACATCTGGAAATCATTGCTCCTGTGGAGATTAAATCTGGAAAACGAGTGGCTGCTTCAGCACTGCCATGTTATTACAACTTCAATGCTGCTGCTTCTCTGTCATGGTCATATGATCCTCATTTTCAACATTCCCTGATAGTTTCTTGTGCAATCCTTCACTCCCACTCCCACTCCCACTCCCACCCAGAAGCAGCCAGTTATCTTCTGGCAGGGCAGGGAAAAGCAGGGAAGGGAAGAGAGAAGAGGGAGGGAGGGAGAGAGGCAGGGAGGGATGGGAAGGAAGGAAGGAAGGAAGGAAGGAAGGAAGGAAGGAAGGAAGGAAGGAAGGAAGGAAGGAAGGAAGGAAGGAAGGAAGGAAGGAAGGAAGGAAAGGTTTCTGACACTCACCGCTAACTTCCAACAAGGAAATTCAATGGAGAAAGCAGCAGGAAGAGAAGTTGCCCTCGCTCCCATTGATTGTTTAACCATCTGTGGTCTTGTGCTTTCTTTGGCTAGGTAACAAAGTATTTCTGAAACAATGACCCAAAGGTTTAGACCAGTGAGGTGTCAACCTGATCCCTACCGCCCACTAGTGGGCATTCCAGCTTTCATGGTGGGCGGTAGGGGTTTTGTCCCCTACTTTATAAATCATCATTACTGTGGAACCGGTGGGCGGTTAGAGAAAACTTTACTACTAACAGAGATGCAAAAGTGGGCGGTAGGTATAAAAAGGTTGACTACCCCTGATTTAGACATTATAGTTACAAATAAATTGTTAACCGGGGTAGAAAAATATTTATTCACTCTTGCATCTGTCCAATTACTAATCAAATTGTTATTGCCACCAGAGGCTATAGAACTTCATAAACAAGATTATATTGTCTTCATTTAATGTAACAATATGAGGAGGGCCTGGTTTCTCCTTTTTATCACATTTGCATAATATGTCTCTCAGAATGTGCCTCCTGGGCAACATTGTTGATACCATATTGGTACATCTCCAAACAACTCAAGGATTTTATTTGTGATTCATATGCTGATGAGAAATAATGAGAAACCTATTTATTACATTCTTCTAAATTTACATATATTACATTCAATTATTCCACTAACTGAATAAATGAATTTGACATTCATATTCTACACATTTCCTTTTGCAGGAGGAAAAAAAATAGGACGCTTGATTTGAGTTCAAGAATCTGACAGATAGTCACACTTTAGTGCTTCTGCTATAAAGTCTAAAAGATCTGAATTTGGATAGATAGTAGCGGAAGCAGTGAAATGCATGAAACATTTCTTTACTGCATTGGATAAATCTGGCAGGATTAAGAAGAAAAATATCACTTCACACTGGGAAAAATGGACAGTAAAAATAAAAACAGAAGGAACATCCGAGGTATAATAATAGACTATTCAATATGCAGATGGTCATCAATGACCCAAAGGTTTAGACCAGTGAGGTGTCAAAACTGGTAAACCGGTAAATTTATGAGCTTCTGTTTTATCCTAATTTTTCTATATATTCTATGGAATTATACCTTGTGATACCACGGGCAGGTCTTTATGCATCCTATTACTATAAACCTTGCTATAACATCCAAAGTATTGTTGAAATTGTCCATTTCTTATAATTGCAGGCAGCTATTTAATTTACCCCAATGGACTTACAAGATAAATCCACTATTACAGGAATGAATAGGTTTCCTACCTCTAACTTCCTTCGGTTATCTGTGAATTCACATTTTATGCATACCTTAGTTTAGATCCTTCCAGATCATAAGGAGATCTGTCAGGAGCTCCATTCTTATCTTTCTTTCTAAAATTGAAATTTGGTTCTACTCAACTCCTGAGCAATTAAAGCTAAAGAACTTAGCTACTTGGATAAGGTAGTTGAACCATGCAGACATTGTAGACAAACACCTCCTAGGGCAGCAGCCCACAACCTTTTGGGCACCAGGGACTGGTTCTATGAAGAAAGGTTTTTCCAAGGACTAAAGGGGGCGTGGTTTTGTGTGCTGCCTGCATCCCACAGATGGGGCTTCACTTGTTTGTGTGGACTGGTTGCTGGCATGCCGCAAATCAGTGCCGGTCCACAGACTCTAGCTGTGGCTTGGGATCAGAGCCTGCCCTTGCACTGTTACTTTTCTCAGTGGTATAGAGTTGCCCTAAGATGTGGTTCTTCTTCTTTTCAATCTCTTCTAGATCTGAGAATGTGGCATTTGGGCAGCCATTTTCCAGCTTTCGGGATGGATTTATTTTACGTCCATATTGCCCAGATTGATACCAGTATAATCTATATTCCAGCCTGAGGAAAACATCCTTCAATGTTGTCAGAACCCATACTACAGAAGCCAAATAGAGTGAATGTCAACTGCCACATTTTTGGTTGTTTTCAGGGTCTGTTTCCAAAGTGTCCTTGAAGTTTTTTAAAAAGCCATTCAGCTTCCCTGTTTGATAAAAAAAAATGACAATGCTATCAAGAATCTATCACATATCACTCTTGAACACAGAAGGCACAAGATGTGGTCATTCAAAAGGTGATTTTCTTCCCTTTAACAACACTGGTGCCTTACAGAATGAAGCCTTCAGACCCATGTGAATTGTGGCGATTAAATTGTCAAGCCAAGCTCCTGAAAAAAAAATTAAAATATGAACTAAGAGTAAAAAACAAATACTAAAATAAGTACATAAAATATAGAAAGAAGTAGAGATAAACTACATGGGACTATGGTATGAATTTTGCTCTGGAGAAGTCCATCATTGCACTAAAATGAGAACTGAATAGAAAGAATGGATGAACAGAACCTGCTGTTCAAAATTTATTAAGACTCAGAACACTCCAAACTGGAGGCTTAATTGACCTTCTTTTTTAAATTACGTTGGATGAGGGGCTAAAATTGAAGTGATCTCTAGATGTTTCCTAATACTTGTTTTCCAAATTGTTGAATTTTTAGTTCCAATAATCCCTGATCCAAAACTGGTTAAGAGAAAGCAATAGGCTTAAATTCTATTTCATATTATACCCCAAGTTCAAAAGAAGTAGTGTTAGGAACATTTATGCTGTTGTTGCTTATTGTAAATGCCTTTCACACCCAAATATCGAGTGAGGCAAAATTCCTTTTTGTTATTTCCTTATTGCCACTAGAATTAACTTAGTCATGATGTACATTTTTCACTAGCACACAACTAACTAGTAAATATCTCATGGTGTTCTGTGGACTCTATAAGACAATTCTTGTCTTATTTAAAAAGTCCTCAGCAGGCGTAATTATCCTGAATATGACGCCAATAAAATTGTATTTCTGATGTAGGAAATAATGTAATACCTGCAGGGAAATTACTTTCAGCTAGTACAAAAAGAACAGAAGAAGAGCAGTACATTCAAACATACATAAAAAGATCAATACAAAACAGGAGGTTGAAGGGGCTTTGATCATTAATGTTCAAAACATTTTTGAAAACAGTTACATTCGTAGAAATTCAAACCTATAGATAAAGGGGAAAGGATAAGTTGCATGTAATCCCGTTCCCCCTTATTTATTTTCAAACTTTCAAAATGTGCCACTAAAATTTGGAGACATATAACATGATTGCCTGCTCTTTTCACAAATCAGCCATAGATAGAAAAGATGATGATGATGTTATCCATTCAGTTGTGTCTGACTCTTGGCGAGTCTATGGTCCAGGTCTCTTCTGATTTTGCACTGTTTCTTTGACTTTTTCTGTGGTTTGGCTGATGTCAGTTTTGATGGTGTCCAGCCATCGTGTTCTTTGGTTTCCTTTTACTGTTAACTCTTCCCAACATAATTGTTTTCTGAAGTGAATTCCCCCATGACCTAGTCAAAATAAGTGAGACAGATAGAAAAGAAGTAAACTCCAGGTCCTGCCACCCCCAAAAAAATAAAAGGCCAACCAATTTCCTCCCCGTTCCATCTGGTGACAATCATAATTTCATTTCCAAGTAGATCCTCTCTGGTTCTGGAAAGCCAAAAATAGAAAAAGGTGAAAAAAGTAGTACAGGCAACCCTCAACTTCAGACCACAATTGACCCCAGAATTACATGCTTTAAGTTGTTTCTGTCATTAAGCAAGACACCCATGCAATTACAAATGGTCATAAATTGAGGATTACTATATTCCACCCGCAAAAATACTGTATGGGGTATGTACTTCTTTGGCAGCAAGCTGAGCCAAACCCAATGTTTCTGCATAGCATTGAACTGTAATTCTCATTTCATTGCAGAAGAAATGTTTCCAGTCCAGTGGCATGATTTGGTATCAATAAAATTAAATTATATAACAGGTAACTTAAAAAGAAGTCTGCTGGTGAGATAGCAAAAAGCTGGATTATTTTTTTTCACAGATTTGTGATGAGTTCAGCAATGTACTTGCAAACTAATCATTAGGTAAACAGTTTGCATGTAGAAAGGCCAAGTCTTGCCAAGAAACATCAGAGAGGTCCTTTTTTCCCAAGATATCTACCAAATGAGACCTATTGCTGACACAAGAATTTATTGAATGTGATGTTAATGTGTCCATATCACACAAAGCCAGTCCAGCAGCATATTAAGTTAGGTAATATGGAGCGGAAAAACAATTTGCTATAACAAGATGCAGACATAAAAAAGAAAGGAAAAATATCAGCTGAAGGCTTGCAAGTGAGGAATCAAAGAATATTTGCAAATGATTTCCCTCCTCCTCTGCCTTCTCACATATCCCTTTGTCCTTTGAGGAAATACTTGAGTCTGAATAATATTTACAAATGTGCATAGTAAATTTGGAGTGAACTTTTCTTTCAGGGAGAATATGAGCTGATTTCTGTATGCTTTTCAAAGTACATTATGATGAGTGGAGATCTTTCATGTTATTCTTTTAGTACAAGGATTACAGATTAAATTATACCCATGAATATTTTGATGAACATAATGCACTATTTTTTCTGTGTCTCAGAATATATTCTTCATTGTGAAAGAGAGTGTATCTTCACAACAATAGCATTGATTCAATGAAGCTTTGAATCTGGATTTATTCCTTGGGCTATAACCGTGATGGCGAACCTATGGCACATGTGCCAGAGGTGTCATGCAGCACTCTCCGCAGGCATGTGAGCTGTTGCCCCATCTCAGCTCTACTGCACATGCATGCACACTTCCTGCTGGCCAGCTGGTCTACGGGTCTCTGCCATGCATGTGCAAAGGGCGGGGTGCATGTGCAGGGGACGGGCGCACATTGCATTTTGGGGTTTTGCACGTGTGTGTTCTTTGGGCACTCAGTGCTGAAAAGATTAGCTATCACTGGACTATAAGTTAATATCAAGTAAAGAACGGTTTCAATTTTGTACATTTTGGAAGCTAAGCAGAAAGTCTTAGTCATTGTCCTGGTGGTGCAGTGGTTAGAACACAGTATTGCAGGGCTAACTCTGCCCACAGTCTGGAGTTCAATCCTGACAGAGCCTTCCATCCTTCTGAAGTCAGTAAAATGAGGGACCATATTGTCAGGAGTAATATGCTGGCAGTGTAAATCAACCAGAGTACTGTAAAGTAGTATGGGTCAGTATATGAGTCTAAGTGCTATTTCTATGGGAAATTTAATGACAAATTGATTATTTTATTTTTGCTCTGATGTTTCTTTCCAGATGAAATCCATCATTCTCTTAGGGTTCAGGTGATAATATTTGCTGAAAGAGCCTAGCCATCTGAATTTCATCATTTACCTTGTTAAGCAATCCTTAAACTTCATACCAATAGATTAAATTCTTATATTTTTCAGGTAAGGCTCTCTTCAGTATAAAATCTCCAATAGACCCTGAGTAAAAATACTGTGGATGCTCAATGGCAATAGATTAGGCCTTCACCTATTGAATTTCTGTCTTAGATAGGTAACTTCCTGATCCATAAAATAACATAGGGATGTCTGTACATAAGTCAAAGTAATAGCTCTCTAGAATGTCACAGCATATTTTTTCGACCTCACAAACTACAATTCAGCTAAAACATGCTCTTCTGGTATATTTGGACAGTAGATGAAAGTCAGCAGATACAAGTGATAAATTTCCTGTAGCTTCTGGCTTGCCCGTTGTCTCTTTTATCCTACTTCTGCGCTATCAACTCAAACCTGTCTAATAGTAGTGATACAAGTTTTATGAAAAGACTAACTCAGAATTCTCTGAATCCATTTCCATCAGTTTTATACTAAGCAATGGATCTAGAAATTGCTTCCTCACTCTGATTATCTGAGACATAAAAATTATTGAAGTAAATCCAACTACTTCTTCTATAATTGTCCATAGTTTCCAAGATACTTTAGCCATAGTATGGAAACAGATGTGAACAGATGGTACTAATTCCAGAAGATCACACCCAAGGACTTAAATCACAATGTCCACAGAATGTATTGCATGTATTCTTAAACAATGACATAAAATAGGTAAATTCCAAGTCTGAAAATGTGATATATTTATAGATCATAGTTGGTTTCAGGAAGAAAACAGTTAAATGGCTTTGAGATCAATTAGAAATGATACGGTGAAGATCAATCAGAGGATTTCTCATTTTGATATTGTGGTAATTAATTAAGGCTGTCATTCTTTTACCTCCTTGATTGAGACATCTTGTACAGGTGAATTATTTTAGCTGGATTATAGATGAAGATGCAGAGCAGAAGAAGTGAAATTGATTTGATTTCTTTTTTGAAGTAGGAGGCCCACTTTCACCAGCTACAAAAAGCTTGTTCTTTTATGGCAACAGGACAGTCCCAGGGCAAGATCTCATCACACAACTATTTCAAGAGAGTGGTATCAAAAAAAACAACAACCCAATATAGCTTTGTAAAGTTAGCATTTACATTATATACAAAAAATACTTTGTTCTGTTCCTCTTTAAGATGAGCTAATAATCATATTATATAAGAACACTAAATATTGTATTTTATTGTGTGAAGATTTTTCCAGTCACTTGTGGATTCATGCATAAAAGTTTTTTATTGATCTACATTCTCTGAAGAAAAATGTTTTTAACAATTCAGAATCCCTTTCTCTTTTTATATTTATTTTTATGGAGAACTTATTTTATAAAAATTATAACAACAATCATTTTTTGTTTAGTTTTAGATATCTGGAGCCTTTGAGAAAGACAAATTCATGCATCCATATAAAGAAAAGCATGACAAGATCTGTCATGCGCCAGTATATAACTTTTATATACTGTTGTTGCTCTCTAGCCCCATCTAGTGGCAGGAGCAACAAATACTAAGTATATTGTTTGAAGCTTATTTTACCCATTTTACCCATCAGCCTGCATTCTCAAAACAAGTGCATGCTGGGAAGCCAGACTCCATTTCCTTTAGCATTTGGAAAAGGCAGAAGCACAAAGAAGAATCCATCTTAATCTGTGGCACATGGTCATCCACGGACAAACCCACATCCCATACACAGACCATCACTGGTAAGATTTAGATTGCTTGTATTTATTAATTGTTATGTTCAGCAGTAACCCAATACTGCCTAACTTGTATTTGGTTCTCCTTGTATGTGTTCCTATTTTCCCCAGTTTCACCATATCCTGTTATTTCAATAAAGCATTCAGATCTACACACATGGTCTGTTTTATTGGAGGATAGGTGGGGTTAGCTGTACATCAAGCTGCACACAGACTAACATGTAGTGAAGACATGTAGTATTCTAAAGCTAGAATATGCACAAGAGAAAGAATATGTTTTGTTTCAACAATACAATAATCTATACTGGACCTACAATGATTATTGTTTATTTAGATTTCTTTTGGGGATTTTTCCATGGGTGTTTTCTTTCAATGAATATTTTTAACTGGGATGTTACTGTCCTTTCTGGAATTAGCTTTGACATCTGAGACATCATGTCATGTTTCTTATCAGGGCCACTGGATGTTTGTTGTTCTCCCTGAGATCACTTTTCACTCCCCCTCCTCAAGAGCTCACAATATGATTGATGAGTTGGCATGAATAATCAAATGGTCACATTTTGAAGCTCTGCAAGAAAACAGTAATTCTTTCAAGTCACACTGTGCAGAGAAAGTAATTCCTTGTTCATTTACTGTTTCCTTTTTGCTAGAAAGAAAAGAAAAGAAAAGAAAATATTACCTTAATTGAACTACACCATGATTCTGGCACTGAACCATAATAAAGTTTTAACAGGTCAACCGGGGAAAGAAATGGAAAGAGCAGCAGGTGTTCTTAAAAAAATAAATATATTGTTCATCACAGTCACTATTGCCTTTTCACCTGGGAATGAGATATGCAACATAGCATGTTAATAAATTTGACAAAACCTGAGATGCAAACAAGACATAGGAAATAAGTCTTAGGCTTTGGATCCAGTGACTTCAAGATAATTTCCAATCTCTCACCTAAAATGCTCATTGAATCTACTATTGGTTAAGTTATCTTAATAGGATTTTCCACAGTCACTCTAAACCACCAGGAGAAATTATTCCCTGCTGGCAAGGAGCCCTTCTTTCCCTTAAGCCAAAGAATCCATTCATTGGAATTTTTCTTAGTTCTTAGAAAACAACAAGCAAAAGTATCAATTCTGCAAATAAAAAAAAAAAATTGTGACAGTCAGAAAAAGAAGTATTAGATAACGAAGACACAGAGACGTTCCTTGCTAAACTAATTTTATGCATGCAAGAATATTCTTGTCCAGAAAATAAGTTCCATCATTAGAGCTTACAATTTGAATAGGGACAACCTCAATAAAGGTTCTCTATATCTATCTATCTATCTATCTATCTATCTATCTATCTATCTATCTATCTATCTATCTATCTATCTATATCATCTATCTAATCTATCTATCCACCTACCTATCCTATCCTATCCTATCTACCTATCTATCCATCTATTCATTTATATAATGTGAGATTGAGTCAGAGCTGATTCCTGGCAACTGCCTGGACAATCCCAATTGCATGTGTATATGTGTCTGTGTGTATATATAGTAATAGCACTTAAAAATAACACTTAGACTTATATACTGCTTCATAGTGCTTTATAACATTCTCTAAGCAGTTTACAACATATTGCCCCCAACAATCTGAGACCTCATTTTACTGATCTCAGAAGGATGGAAGCCTGAGTCAATCTTGAGCCAATGAGAATCGAACTCTTGGCAGTGAGCAGTGAGTTAGTCTGCAATACTCATTCCAACCACTGTGCCATTGCGGCTCCTACACACACACACACATACATACATACACACACACACACACACACACACACACAGAGAGAGAGAGAGAGAGAGAGAGAGAAATATGTTAATATAGATACTAGTTGCTATAAAAATTGTCCTAACCTACTAGAAGCCTGTTATCTGGAAGAGAAATCCAAACTTCAAAAGGGGAATTAAACTGCTTGGAAGTATAACACATTAGTCTACAGTCTCCAGAGGTAATGTCCATCAAAGCAGGGGCGTGTTTTGTACCGGGGCCGGTTTAAGGGTTTTGGTGGGGGGGGGGGGGGAGAGCATTTTCAAGGACCGGGGACGATGTGGTAGTGCTTGCAGGCGTCTAGGTACATGTGTGGTGGGGGGGTTCTGAGTGTACCGGTCAGTAGGGGCCACCAAGTTCAGGGGCGCCGGCCCGCCTCCCTGATCCCCAGTCGCCTCCCCCTCCCTCAGGTGTCTGCCTGTCCTCTCAGTCACGCTCCTACAGGCCCAGGAAGAACGCTCAAAGAAGCCGGGGGGGGGGGGGGGGGGGGTGGGGGGGTGGGCCGCGCGGGTGTCAACCCGCCCGCCCCGCCGCCGCCGCCTCCGTTGGGCGCAGCTTCGGCTGATAAAGAGGCGGAATAGTTATTATTCTCAGCGAGCTGCTCCCAAACAAACAGACAGGCAGGCAGCAGCTTAACGGGCACCTGTGATTGAACCGGCAGTCCAAGCGTATGAGCGGGCGGGTGAGAACGCGGCGCTCGGGAAGCTGTGGCGCGACAGGAAAGTGCCACCCAGCTTCTTTGAAGCAGTTTCTTCCCTGTGCTAAGTGGAGGAGCAACAGAAGCGACTGAGAGAGCTGAGCCAGAGAGCAGGACAGGCCGGTTGCTTCCTCCCTCCCCTTCTTTCATTTGTGTCCTTGATCCCGATCCCAGCAGCATTCACGAAGCGAAGAAAGCCGCCATTTTTTTTATTTTTTTTTTTCTTTGCGGCCCGGTAAAAGAGTGCTCACGGCCCGGTGCAGTCCGGCGGCCCGGTGGTTGGGACCCCCTGCTCTAAAGGAGTTCATTATTTTAGGCAGTTATCACTCATCTGCTTAATCTTTTTTTTTCTTATCCAGTGCTAACAATATTTTCAGAAAAGCCAGGATTCTGAATCAGAACTCACTGCCTAAGTTAGTTCACAATACTGTACTGAATTCAAACAAGCAAGAAAGAGTAAGATCAATAACACTGATACAGCAAAGTAGGAAAATCAGTTGAACAACGAGATCACAACTATTTGACAAATAATCTGTTAACAGCAGTTATATGTTAAGCAACATCTGAAGTTATTTCCAGAGTCCCATCCTTAATAAAATATAATTTTAGTTCTTTCTTGTCTGTGATATTTTCAAATTTACAGCTATAGCTGTTACTAGATTTTCAGTAATTATTTTACATTGTTCCCAATATAACATAATTACTGTTCTTGTGCATAGGATGTTAGTGACAAGCAAACCACGCAAAAGCAACTTACACAAAGAGGAACAAAAAGCCCTGCAAGCCCTAAAGAACGACAGCAGCATAATCATACTTCCAGCAGATAAAGATAATGCCACAGTAGTAATGGATAGAAAAGACTACGAAACAAAACTGACAGACCTACTCCAAGACTCCACATACAAACCCATAAACACGTACCCAACCACATATCTGGAAAAAATAACCAAGAAGAAAATCATAACCAGCAACATGAGCAAAGAGATCCAACAAACGATCATCCCAAGAGAAAAATCTTCCAGATGCCCCAAACTATACGGCCTCCCAAAAATACACAAAGAAGGCATTCCTCTCAGACCCATAGTCAGCTCCAGAGGAGCACCACTACAAAACCTAGCCAAACACCTAGCAAAGCAGCTACAGCCCCATGCTGAAGCATCAGCTTCACATGTACAAAACTCATATCACCTCTTAGAAATGATCAAATATCTACACATGGAAGAAAAAGATCTGCTTGTAAATTTCAACGTGGTTTCACTATTCACTCAAGTCCCAATAAAAGAAACCCTAGAAATCATCAAAAACAAATACCAACCAGCTAAACACCTCATGGAACTAACAGAACACTGCTTAACCAACACATATTTCATATACAAATGACAAAGATACAAACAAATTGAAGGAGCCCCTATGGGATCACCACTGTCACCCGTCATTGCAAACCTGTTCATGGAAGAATTTGAATCCAGAGCCCTGGCCAATGCCACCCACAAACCCAAACTATGGTTAAGATACATCGATGACACATTTGTGATTTGGCCCCATGGAAAAGAAAACCTAAACAATTTCCTAACACACCTAAACAGCACACACCCCAAAATCAAGTTCACCATGGAAACGGAAACAAACAAACAACTACCATTCCTAGATGTACTAATCTACAAAAAAACCAGATGGCACACTAGGACACACCGTATACCAGAAGAAAACACACACTAACCGCTACCTCAACGCCCAATCCCACCACCACCCAGCACAGATAAACTCCGTGGCTAAAACACTAATTACCAGAACCAAACGCCTGGCAGACAAGACACACATTAAGACTGAACTATGCACCCTGACTAAAGTACTGACAGCCAACGGCTTCCACAAAAGCAAAATCACCAGCTTGATCCACAAAAACACACTGAAACATGATAGAAACCCAGAAGATGAACAGACCTATGGAACAGCTGTCCTGCCCTACATAAGAGGTACTACAGACAAAATTAGTAAGGTACTACACAGACATCACATCAGGACTGCCTTCAAAACAGACAGAAAAATAGCAGCCATCCTTAGCAACCCCAAAGATAAAATTGACCTGGAAAACCAAGGCATATACGAAGTCCCCTGTGCATCATGCCCAGCCACATACATTGGACAGACCAATAGAAGAATAAGTACCCGCCTGGATGAACACAAAAATGCAGTAAAAAAGCTGGAACACACTTCCTCACTAGTCCAACACATGGAAGCCACAGGTCATAGCATCAACTTCAATGGCACCAAAACCCTAGCCACTATGGAAAACCCTAGCCACAGAGTCATCAGAGAAGCCATAGAGATTGAAAAAAGACCAGAAAGCATGAATAGAAGAGATGATTCCACCAGGCTGTCAATCATTTGGAAGCCTGCACTCACAAACAAAAAAATCTCCACACCACAAGCCAGGCAAACACCTGGGCACAAACAGATCCCCCCTGATACCTCCAGTTCAAACACACCCCAACCAGGCACCCAGATGAAACCCAGCTTCCTAACTAATGATAGCCGTCCATTTACCCGAAGCCAAGCTGCACTAAAGGCCTCCAATAAAGTAACACAATGCTGCCAGCCAATCAAGATACAAAAAGAGCCAAAAAACAGACAGAAGATATTAGAGACACCAATCAAGCAGAACACAGCAAACTCCGAGACCAATAAACACAGACCAAGACTCCCAACCAATCAGGATGAAGAAAAAACCATTCTGGCACAGCAATAGGCTGCCCCAAATTTAAATCTGAAACCACTGTAAAAGTCTGACCCACAGACGGACACAATACAGAAGCCTGATGATGGCAGATGAGATTCTGCTGAAACGTTGCTACAACTTTAAAAGCACCACTACTATGACGTGGGAAAATACCCGAACAAAGCTGAAGGCCATACATGTAAGTACCCGAAAACTTAAGAAAATATATATATATATATATATATATATATATATATATATATATATATATATATATATGTGTGTGTGTGTGTGTGTGTGTGTGTGTGTGTGTGTGTGTGTGTGTGTGTGTGTGTTTTCTGTCTCGCCTTTCCTCTTTCCCAAAATATGAAAGAGTACAAACTCACACCAACACAGGCAGGCAAGCTGGCTCGGACTTCACAGAGTTAATTCTTTGGAACTGATCATATTCTTGGCATTCCCACATGTCCTGCCTGCCAAGTCCGAACTGGTAAAGTTTTACTCACAGAAAATCACAAGGCAGTCCACAAAATAGTCATTCATGAAGAAAATCTGAAGTAACGTTAAACTTTGTCCCGTACAAAGTTTCAGGAGAAAACACACCCACTTTTATCCCCTGTGGGGTGTGGCTCAATGACTCAGCTCACTCTCTGACACTCCCATGTCTCCTACGTTGCTGCTCATGTTTCTCCCTACGACGCTGCTTAGGATCGAGCCAACACTCTTCCTCTTTACTCCCTGTCAGGGGCTGCTCCGATATGACTTCCTCCTGATTAATCTCAGGCTGTTCCTCTCAGTTGTCTGATGGGACCTGAGGCATTATCAGGGAGGAAGGTCCTGGGGAGGAAGGCATTGCCAGAGAGGAAGGTCCTGGGGAGGAAGGCATTCCCAGTTCCTCCTCCTCATCTTCCAGGTCCTCTTCCTCTGACAGCATAGGCTCAGGAATCGGGGCCACAACATATGTGTGTGTGTGTGTGTGTGTGTGTGTACGTACATACATACATACATACATACATATATATATATTTGTTTTCTTAAGTTTTCACGGGTATTTATATGTATGGTATTCAGCTTTGTTCGGGTATTTTCCCACGTCGTTATAGTTGTGCTTTTAAAGTTGTAGTGACGTTTCGGCAGAATCTCATCTGCCATCATCAGGCTTGTGTGTTGGGTTCGTCTGTGAGTCAGGCTTTCACAGCCGTTTCTGTTTTAAATTTGGTGCTAGCCTACTGCTGTGTTAGAATGGTTTTTTCTTAATCCTGATTGGTTGGGAGTCTTGGTCTGTGTTTATTGGTCTTGGAGTTTGCTGTGTTCTGCTTGACTGGTGTTTCTAATATCTTCTGTCTGTTTTGTAGCGGGTTTTTTTTTTTTTTTTTGGTCTTGATTGGCTGGCAACATTGTGTTTCCTGTATTGGAGGCTTTTAGTGTGGCTTGGCTTTGGGTAAACAGATGGCTATCATTTATTAGGAAGCTAGGTTTCATCTGGGTGCCTGGTTGGGGTGTGTTTGAGCTGGAGGTATCGGGGGGGTCTGTTTGAGCCCAGGTGTTTGCTTGGCTTGTGGTGTGGAGATTTTTTTGTTTGTGAGTGCAGGTTTCCAGATAATTGACAGTCTGGTGGAGTCATCTCTTCTATTCATGCTTTCAGGTCTTTTTTCAATCTCTATGGCTTCTCTGATAATTCTGTAGCTGGGGTTTTCTATCGTGGCTAGGGTTTTGATGCCATTGAAGTTGATGCTATGACCTGTCACTTTCATGTGTTGGACTAGTGAGGAAGTGTGTTCCAGCTTTTTTACTGCATTTTTGTGTTCATCCAGGCGAGTACTTATTCTTCTATTGGTCTGTCCAATGTATGTGGCAGGGCATGATGTGCAGGGGACTTCATATATGCCTTTCCACGTCAATGTTATCTTTGGGGTTTCTTAGGATGGCTGCTATTTTTCTGTCTGTTTTGAAGGCAGTCTTGATGTGATGCCTGTGTAGTATCTTACTGATTTTGTCTGTAGTACCTCTTATGTAGGGCAGCTGTTCCATAGGTCTGTTCATCTTCTAGGTCTCCATTATGTCTCAGTGTGTTTTTGTGGATCAGGCCTGTGATTTTGCTTTTGTGAAAGCCGTTGGCTGTCAATACTTTAGTCAGGGTGCATAGTTCAGTCTTTATGTGTGTCTTGTCTGCCAGGCATTTGGTTCCAAGTACATCTGATTCTGTTTCTCTCCATCATAAATACATAGAGTCTAAACAACCCATGAGATTACTTTATGGCAAAGTAATAAATGGGCTGGGATTTATTCTCTTGAAAGAAATCATCAAGGTGTAAATGAAAAATAGGTGTCTGACTTGTCATGATAATGATGGAGGAGGAGGAGGAGGAGGAGGAGGAGGAGGAGGAGGAGGAGGAGGAGGAGGAGGAGGAGGAGGAGGAGGAGGAGGAGGAGGAGGAATAAAAGATTAGGCATTGTTAATATTTCTGTCTGCCTTGGGAAAGGGAGAACTATCAGTCCTTACTACATGAGCACATATGAGTTTTTGTACTGAGCAAAAACACGAAAGAGATCACAATTTAGAATATAAATTGTGTATCTTATGTAAATATAATCACTATTGATTTTTTATTGCATTTTCAAAAGCAGGGAATGTGACTTCAGTAACAGCTTTAAAGCAATACTGAAGCTAATGTGATGCTGTTTTAGAGCTGACCTGAGCAAATGCAGCTCCAGAAAAACTAAAGATTCAGAGATAAGCTTATTACTAAACGGAATTTTACTGCCAGCATTGATTTAGCATTCTTAAATTTGTAGGCAGACCAACAAGAACAGTAATTGTTTTGGACACTCAACCTCATCATTTGTCCACAAAAAAAGTTACTTAATAACAAGGGTTCTTCCAAATCACCTTGAAAAAGTCTAAATATTTTAAACTCCTTCAACTATAATTGATCTTTGCTTTATTTAGCTTAGAGCCACATACTTTTTGAGGTTTAAAAACAAAATTAATGCAGAAAATATTAAAACATTTCTGATGCTTTTTCTACCATTAATAACATTATCCAGGGAACTTCCTTACAATTCTTCCTGCGATCAGAGAACAGAACAATATCTGGACTATCAGGTCAGTTTTTGTATGTTTGACTTCAAATTAAAGCTAAAAATGTATAGGTCTTAGTTTAGCTTTGGATTTCATACATTAGGTAGTACAACTCTATTTTGTTATTGCATATATTATTTATTTATTTGTTTGTTTGTTTGTTTTTGTCAATTGCTTACAAGATAATAGGTATAAGTAAAAACATAGTTATGAATACATGGATACATATAAGAAAAATAAAAAATAAAAGAAACAATAGGACAGGGACAGTAGGTACGTTGGTGCACTTATGCACACCCCCTACAGACCTCTTAGGAAAGGGGTGAGGTCAATAGCAGACAGTCTAAGGTTAAAGTTTTTCAGGTTTGGGAAGAAACCACAGAGTCAGGTAGAGTATTCTAGACATTTACCACTCTGTTGCTGAAGTCGTATTTCCTGCAATCAAGTTTGGTGCGATTAACCTTGAGTTTGTATCTATTGCTTGCTTTTGTGTTGTTATGGTTGAAGCTGAAGTATTCATTGACAGGTAGGACATTGCAATGTATGATTTTATATACTATACTTAGATCAGACTGAAGGCGGCATAGTTCTAGGTTTTCTAGGTCTAGAATTTTGAGTCTGGTGGCATAAGGTATTCTGCAACGAGTAGAGGAGTGGAGAACTCTTCTTGTGAAATATTTCTGGACTTTCTCAACTGTGTTAATATCAGATACGTAATGAGGGTTCCAGACTGATGAGCTGTATTCAACTATAGGTCTAGCAAATGTTTTGTGTGCTCTAGTTATTAGTGTAATATTACCAGAGAAAAAGCTACGCAAGATTAGGTTAACAACTCTTAACGCCTTTTTGGCTATGTAGTTACAGTGGGCTCTAGCACTTAGATAATTTGAGATGAGTACTCCAAGATCCTTGACAGAGTTTGGGTCATCATCAAGATCTTGACTATTCAGCCTTTGTTTTATTTTCTGATTTTTTTTTTTGCCAATATGTAGGACAGAGCATTTATTTGTTGAGATTTGAAGTTGCCATTTGTTTGACAGCCTAATTTATTATAGTAATTACTAAACACACTGATCAATTAAATTAACTAAATCACTGATTTTACTAATCAGATTTTCAGTAATCACACTATATGCACTAAACACTCAATCATACTAATCAATAAAACAATAAATCAATTAATCATTTGATAAAAATTAATTATTTTAAAGAAATTGATTTGGAGATATCATTATCTAATCTTTGATATAGGTCTTGAGGTAGAAAGTTATAAGTTTTGAGATAATGTAAGTAATGAAGAAGTATTGAGAGTCAGTAAGTAAAGGGTTATTGCTTTGCTTAGCTGTTGCTGATATCTTGAGAATAGATTTATAACCCCTAATAAAGTGGCAGGAAGCTTCTTTTCCTGGGCTGGAGAAAGCAGTTTCTTTGTGTCAAACAGGTTTTAACCTACTCAAGCTGTTTTCCTCTTTCGTCTTGAAAACAATCTCTTTCTTGTTTTGTAGATTGAGGTTTTGAGATAGTAAAGATGCAAAGATGCTGAAGGGGGGATCTCTGTCCCCTTCTTCATCAGAGAAAAACAGAACAATTCACAGGGAGGCAACAGGAAACTTTTTGTTTTTGTTTTCCCTTGATGAATGGGATTTCTGGCCCCCTTCTAGTTAATTTAAATACACTTTCAAAGTTTGTTGCTTTTAAGAGAAAGAGGCACGTAGATAGTCTTGCACTGGCAATTCGAACAGTTTATATTTTTACCATGTAGACTCAGATTTGTATTGAGCATTCGCTCCTGGCTTCAATATACTTCTGCTTCTATCACAGGAAATAAAATTGCTTCCAATCTTCACAGGAGTTCAGTTATAACAATACTTCCCTACTTATTGGGAGTCCAAAGTTACTGTCCTTTTAAAGAGGGAGTCCGGATTAGCAATTTGGTGAAGAGGGAAGAGGGAAGGAGGGTCGGCGGAGGGGAAGCAGTCTGCTTCACATCCTGGCTGCAAACGTCTGAAGACCAACTCACAGCTCCGGTGCTCACCGTCCTGCAAGGATGGGATGAATCTCACCATCTCACCGCCCTGCAAGAATGATCGTAGAGCCCCCGGTACTGGCGAGCCCCACCACCTTACCTTCTAGTCAGGATGGGTCGAATCACAGTTTGTTGAGCGCTTTTGAATAGAGCACTTTTGAATTTAGCGCTTACCGAGGAATGAGTTCTTTTCTGGCATGCTGGTCAAGGATGGGAGGAATCGGAAATCTCTGAGTACTTTTGAATTGAGCATTTACTGAGGAATGGAGCTCTTTTCTGGCTTGCTGGCAAGTCTCAGGTGTTAGGCTTTCCACCTTGCCGGCTGGACCCACAGGGATTAGAGGGCTTGTTGCCTGGCGCTGCACATGCCCGCCGGAGCTCCTCACGCTGCCGTTACTGCCGCCGCCATCTTCACTGCCATGAAATGATATGAAGTGAGAAATTTCATTGCAGAAAAACCTCACTTTTCAACTTTTTGCAATAGCAATAGCTCACACAACATAATCCATTTAACTGCATTAGAGCACTATACAGCCAGTGTAAGAAACATCTAATTTGAAAATATTAAAAAAGTAAAGAGGCAAAATACGGATTTTGTACCTTTGATAGTTTAAGTAAGCAGAACAGATGTTTCCTAAAGTTTAGCCTGTGGGAAGGGAATAGGAAATAGAGCCACCACATAGGAAAATGTAAATTTCTCTTTGTTTATCTAAAAGCAACTGAAATTAACAATGCACAACTGTAAAAACTGATTAGGAAATCTATGCACTTAGAAAAATTAGAAAGGGAATCCTTCTGACTATTTTTTGTAATTAAAAGGTATGAAATAACTGTTCCAGATCAATGATAATTTCATCAGAGTAATATTTCCACAAAACTATGCAATCTTAATTGCTTATAGATTTCACATGTCCATTAAAGATTTCACATGTCTGTTAAAGCACAGAAAAGTCAGAAGTGTTGTTTTTTTTTAAAAAAAAAAAAACTTTGGCCCCGAAATCAGCTAAGGAGCCTATGGGAAAAAAAAATACATAATAGATGGTAAAATTCCGAACATTTAAACCACAAGAAATATACATTTTCTGGCCAAATAGGTAAAGCAACATAGTCAAGCTTTTTTATCAATTGCTCATGTAAACGATCTGGCATCTCCCTTTCCATGTCAAAGTGTAATCTGTGTTGGATGATCCTAAGCAATATTTTGCTATCTTTATTGTTGAAGGATTTATTTATTTATTGTGCAATTGGTTAAATCTCTTTTCTTTGATATTAGTATGCAATCTGACTTTTTCCAATCTGTGACATTCTCCTAGATTTGCTGGTATATTTTGGTTAGAACTTTCACTGCATCCTCTTCTATTGCTTGCCATATTTCTTTTCATATTCAATCAATTCCTAGGATCTGCTGATTTGGGAATAACCAGAATGCTGAAAAAAACATCATTTTATAGTAGAAGTAAAGTAAAGTAGAGTAGAGTACAATGCAATATAAACAATTCAATATAATACAATACAACATTATTATTTGCCAAGTGTAATTGGAGACACAAGGAATTTGTCCCCAGTGCATAAGCTCTCAGTGTACGTATAAACAGCAAGTAATAGGGCATAGATCATAAATCATGGTTACAATCATTAATCATAAATTACAAGCAATAATTGATAAATCATAAGAAACCAATAGGATAGTAGGAAAGATGAGAAGATGAGGAAAGGTGAGAAATAATAATATAAAATAGATACATAGAAAATATCTTCTAAGGCACCTTGCATGTTGATATCTCTACTGAACAGAGATTGAATAAATGCCTTTCATCTTTGTTCTTCTTTGAATCAGTTACTATCTGTTCAATCATACTTATCAGCCTACCAGTTTGAAGCTGGAGCCCCTTCTGCAGTTTGGATATCCTTGCTTTTCCGTATCTGTTTCCATCTTTGATGTTTTTACAGAACAGAGATGCTGTTGAATATTGCTTTTTGTCTCTTCCAGCAGATTTCTGAAACACATTGATAAATTCCTTCCTAAGATCCTTGGCTTAAGCTTTTCTTTTCTTTTGGCAACTTCTGCTCTGTGTTCTGACAACCCAGTCTGCTTTCTTCTGTTTCTTGATCTTTAGCAGTGTCTTTTTACATTCATCCTTAACAGTTTCCCTATCAATCATGCTCAGGACTTCCAGCGATTGTTGATGTTCTCCTTGTAAATTGTAGATAAGTACAAAAATGGGAGGTTCCCTATCGTGAAAACTAGTTGGCTTTGTTCTTGTTCTTTGCTTGAATTGTTACTTGCAGATGAGCAGTTTGTGATCTGTTCCACCATCAGTCCCTGTCTTTGTGGTTGTAACTGAGCTTTTTCATCCCCTTCTACTAATAATATAGTCTGTCTGATTTCTCTATACTCCAGCTGGGTGATGTCTATGAATATAGGCATCATTTTGTTAGTCTGAAGACTGTATTGGCAGTGAAGAAATAATTGGGTTGACAGAAAATTATAAGTTGTTCTTCTGCTTCATTTCTGTTTCCTAGGCTACACAGTCCAGCTACATTTTCATACTTAATATTTCCAGCTTTGCTGTTCCTGTCTCCAACCACAAGCAACACATCCTGCTTACATGTTTTTAGGGTTTCAGTTTGAACTTGACCATAAAACTTATAAATCTCTTCTTCTTTATCAGTGGTTGGAGCATTAACTTTATAATGGAATGAAATGGCCTATAAATTTAATAAAATAAGTATTATAAGGTTGTTTGTGAAGTCTGAGTAATATTATTTCATCACTGACCACATTATTCTTAAGTACCATCTTTCCTAAGAAAAGAATGATTATTTTCTTTGTTTTTTTAATATCTTGAATAGAAAACAGCATGATATTTAACTGGAGGTGTCCAATTCCAGTCCATTTCAATTCATTAATGCCTTCTTTATTTATCTGTATCTCATCTTTATTATTTTTAACCAATAACTCAAGGCAGCAAACATATACAACACACCTTCCTCTTCCTGTTTTCTCTGCAACAACCCTGTGAGGTGACTGTCCCAAAGTCACCCAGCTTATTGTTATTTTTATTATGGTCCATCGCATAGTCAACCAGATGTTCAGACTGGATTCGGCATTTTTATCCACCTATCTAGTCCTTCTCAGGGACCAAGAATAGGGAGATGTTGATGTTTTATGCTGTTGGAGGAATTGTCAGAGGATGGAAACTTTCCAAACAAAGCTGCCTTTTGCAATTGATTGATGGTGAATTTGTCAAGCCAATAGTGTTCAAGTGATGCTCCAGTTGTTTCTCAGAGAACTTTACCTTCTTCATTTTTTATTTCTCCCTCTATTTTATGGTCCCACCAGTTCTTAGCTGTAGGCAAATGGTATTTCTTACAGATCTTCCAATGCACCATTGTTGCTACTTTGTCATGCCATTGTTTGTAGCCAGTCTGTGCAATTTTCTTGCAGCAACCAACAAGGTAGTCCACTGTTTCTTCATCTTCTTTACAGAGGTGGCACTTGCTATCTATTGCTGTCTTCTCAATTCTGCCTTTGTTCACACAGCTTGGCCCTTTGCAGCCAGCATGAGCCCCTCTGTTTCTTTCTTCAGCTTTCCTACTTCTTCCATAATCCATCTTACCTTTTAATACTCTATGTGAAAGATTTTGTTTTCCTGTATGGAAAAATCAGCACCCAAAGGCTTTAGTCTAGTGGCTTCATAAACTTCATTCATATTCTGAAATATCCCCAACTTTTCCTCAGTATTATATTAAGTACTGTCCAACTTAAGGAATCCATCATCTGGCACTATATAATCAATCACTTTATATTGTTATACAGCATAATTCTAAACATTCTTGTCTTGTCCCTCCCAGGAACAAACAAACACACACACACACACACACACACACACTTTCTTGATGAGGCACAGTATAGGACTTTATAAGATACCCCACTGAAATTAACTAGCCCAAGTAGAGCTATCAAGTCTACAAAATGTGGGAAAGATGAAGTTTTTAGTTTTCAGTGTTGGGATGTGTCCTGCTTAGTATGTTCTTGTATGTTATAATAGAATGCTGGTATTAGCATGATTTTTTTTCCCCTTCAAATGTAAATTGGATGAAAATAAGGAAGCTGTAAGGATGGGCTCATGCTTTATTATTCTAGGAAAAACTGTCAAATCATGAGTCTTATCTAAGCATGAAATATTTTTTTAAAAAATTATTTGAGAACTCTGTAAATGCATGTTTGTTAGTCTGCAGGTGTAGAGGTTAAGTAACTTGTTCAAGGGCATTAAGGGAGCTTTAAATCATTTTGGCTAAGCCTAACTGAACATATTTAGGTCTTTCCCCTCTTGTCTAAGAGATTAATCTTTGCCGCTTTTACACAGCCCAAGGTCATGACAAAACATTTTCAGAGACTTATTTAATGAATTGCAAATTGGGAACAATGTTGTGTATTCTCTTGCTCATTTATTGGAAAGCACCAATAAGAACTTCATAAAAAAAGACCTAATCAGGTTTATGCTTTGACACCATGATATGTAAATTAATCTCAGTAGGGAACAGTTTTTGCAGCAACTCGTATATAAAAGAAATAACAATTGAAAATAAACATGGCATTTGCTATGGTATGTGTACTTAAGCAATGCAGAAAAGATTAATCTAGAATGCTATAAGTGATGTTTCTTCTGCATTTGTAAACTATTATCCTCCAATTTAACAGGAAAGGAATTCTTTTCAAACAATTTTCAGAGGAAAACAATGGTAACATTCTTATGGTTATACCACAAAGTTCATGATTTAGTTATGAGATAAGAATGTTATTGTTATAGGATGGTTTGCAATCTAGTTTCTATAACCTGGTCTTCAGTAGCTTGCAATCTCCCTGGCATCTTTCACTTTAATTAAATCCCATGTAATGGAAGAAGAAAATATTAAGGCATCTATCCAGTGGTGGGATTCAATAATTTTACTACCAGTTCTGTGGCGTGGCTTGGTGGGTGTGGCGTGGCTTGGTGGGCGTGGTAGGGGAAGGATACTGTAAAATCCCCATTCCCTCCCCACTCCTGGAGGAAGGTTACTGCAAAATTGCATTCCTTCCCCATTCCACTAACCTACTTTCCAGCTCCGTTCTCCTGTGCAGGGCAACAAAAGAAGACCCAGCTGATCAGCTGGGACTTGGGAGGCAGAGAATAGATGGGGCAGGGCCAGTCAGAGGTGGTATTTGCCAGTTCTCTGAACTACTAAAAATTTCCACTACCAGTTCTCCAGAACTGGTTAGAACCGGCTGATAGATACCACCTCTGCATCTATGCTTGATTTTTTCTTAGGTCAAAAACCCTAGGCATACAGGATTACAGATGGATAATGATGTATGTAATAAGAAATACTAGTGTTAACATTCTCCCCTCCCTTCAATCCCTAACAATTTCAAAAAGAATGTTGAAAACTCCCTGTCAATATGGAGCCTAAAACCAAAAGCCTCCTTCACAGGAGAAAACCTGTAAAAAATTTGAACACATGTTATCAGCCTAACATCAATATCTGGGAAGATACTGGAAAAAATAATTTAAAAAAAAAAGAACTGTGAACATCTAGAAGCAAATAAAGGATCCGGCATGGTTTTGTTAAAAACAGATCATGCCAAACCAATCTTATTTCATTCTTTGACAGAATGACTAAATTAGTAGACCAGTGAAATGCTGTGAACAATGACTTAGGATACTTAGACTTCAGCAAGGCATTCGACAAAGTAGACACAACCTACTTCTTGGTAAATTAGAGAAATGTGGCATAGACAGCATCACCAACAGGTAGATTTGTAACTGATTGATAAACCATATTCAATGAATGGTCCTTAATAGTACTACATCTACATGGAAGGAAGGAAGCAGTGGGTATCACAAGATTCTGTCTTAGGCCCAGTACTTTTCATTATCTTCATAAATTACAGTACTTAGATGAAGGAACAGAAGGGGAACCCAGCAAATGTACAGATGACACTAAGTTGACAGGAGTAGCCAACACCCCAGAACAGGGGTCCCCAACCACTGGTCTGCGGACCGGCACCGTCCGCGGAACAACTCCTACCGGGCCGCTGGTTGCTGGGCGCCGCCATCTTTTTGACGAAAAAGTGCTTCCGGTGAGCTTTCCGGGTAGAAAGCCATTTCTACCGGAAAGCTCACCGGAAGCGCTGGCGCCGCCATCTTTTTTGATGAAAAAGTGCTTCCGGTGAGGTCAAAAAAAGATGGTGGCACCCACCTGATGCTGGTACTGGGCCGCGGCGCCCAGCTGATGCCGGTACCGGGCCGCGGCATAAAAAAGGTTGGGGATCACTGCCCCAGAAGACAAGCTCAAGATCCAAAAAGATCTTGACAGACTTGAACAATGGGCCCTATCCAACAACATGAAATTTAATGTGGAAAAAAGCAAGGTTTTATACCTAGGCAGGAAAAACCAAAGGTACAAGTACAGATTAGGAGAAACCTGGCTCAAAAAAAGTAACTATGAAAGGGACCTTGGAGTCCTAGTGAATGATCATTTAAACATGATCCAGCACTGTGCAGCAGCATCCCCAAAAAAGCTAATACAATCCTTGATTGTAGAAACAGAGGTATAGAATCAAAACGAAGTATTAGTACCGCTTTATATGTCCTTAGTAAGATATACCTGGACTATTACATCCAGTTTTGATCATCACATTACAAAAAAGATGTTGAGACTTTGGAAAAAGTGGAGGAATTGATTATGGCCAGCCTAGAGAAAAGAAGGACTAGGGATGATATGATAGCAGTATTCCCAGTATTTGTGGGCTGCCACAAAGAAGAGGGGATCAATGTATTATCCAAAGCACCAGAAGGCAAGACAAAAAAAAAACAATGGATGGAAACTAATAGAGAGAAGCAACCTGGAATTAAGGAAAAAACTTCCTAAGAGTGAGGACATTGAACCAGTGGAACAGCTTGCCTTCAGAAGTTGTAGGTGCTTCATCACTGGAGGTTTTTAAGAAAAAGACTGGACAGATACCTATCTGAAATGGTATAGGGTCTCCTGCTTGAGCAGCAGGTTGGACTAGAATACCACCAGTGTGCTTTCCACCTCGATTCTGATTGATATTGATTGATATTGATATTGATTGATTAGCCTAGAAATACAGTAAACAAGAAACATAGGAAGCAAGGTAAGGGGAGGAAGAGATTTAACCTGTAAAATGGTAAAGAAGAATGAAACAAGAATGAGCCTTACTGTATATTCTCTTTCTACTTTCTCTTTTTTTATATTAGTTTCTGGCTTGACTGCCTTATTTTCTTCCCACTTTCCTATAGCACATAGAGTGGCAGGGTTTTAAGCAAAAGGACAAGGGATCCACTATAAAGGATATTTTAATAGCGAGTCTATTGGAGTTTTAATCCATTTTTCAGCACAATCTATAGCTGTATGCCAAATAAGTTCAGTACAATGGGTTTTACTAGGAGAAAATTCAAATGACATTGGAGGATTATAGATTTACTGACATATGCATACATAGAGCAATGTATACACACCCACATTCCTTGGTACAGGAATAACTGAAAACAAACAATAAATAATAGAACAATTCTCAAAAACTGTTATGACAGCCCAGCTCCAGCTAAACTCTTCTAATGATCTTTTAAAAGGTAAATGAGGTGTGGGCTCCCAGTACCTTAGGTAGAAGATGTTCTGTGATTTGGAACACTTCCAAACTCTAAACCTTCCATCTCATGAAAAATACAAAGCCTCAGTATTTTCTTCTCAGGGTAAATGAACATCATGAGCTTAAACTTAGGGGAGAAACAGTCTAGTAAGAGATAAAACCAGTTTCTTGAATTGGACTCAGAAGCTTATCAGCAGCCAATGCAATGTCCAAAGTGCTAGTGTAATGCCACAAATCTCACTTGCCCCTCTAAGCAGTCTCATTATTGAAGCATCTTGCACCAACTGCATCGTTTAAATAATTTCCAAGGTCAGTCCAACTAAAGCACGTTCTTCAATGTGCCTCTGGAGTACTTTTATGTTTTTATTGATGTGGTTGTTTTTAATTGGGGCTGCAAAGTCTTGTTCCGTGTGAGTTTTTTTTTTTAACTGATCTTAATTATATATTCATATATTGTAAACTGTCCAAAGTCTTCTAAAGTGATGGTGATGGATCATAATAAATGTAAATAAATAATATAATTGTGACATAGTGAATGCATGAGTCCCTTTTGTAAAGCTTTTCTTGATCGAGTAGGATTGTAATTGGCAGACCAGCCAAAGCAAGGTTCAAAAAGCTCACTTGTCCCTCTAACAAGTAGGGACAAGTAAAGAATCTAGGCTCCGTCTGCTGCAATTTAGGAGAACCTCAGGTCATAGACATGTCTTTTCTACAGTCAGCTTCAGAACTGGGATGAAGCCAGATCTAACAAGAGCAACAAATGTAATATCATGTCCAATTTTCAATGTCATGTTTAAAAGAGATTTAAACCTTTTGAAATTACAGTAATATTGACTATTTTTCTAACTGATTGACAAGAAAATACCTTAGTTCAGAAACTTTATTCATGATTCTCTGATCATTAGATAGATGCAGACAGACAGACAGACAGATAGATAGATAAATAGATAGATAATAGACAGACAAATAGACAGAGATATATGAATGAAGACGTAGATATCATTCGTGTGTGTGTGTGTGTGTGTATGAAATACCACTCATGTATCATCACAAAATCTCCAGAACTGTAATGCCTACAAACTTGAAATTTGTCACGTATGTTCCCCTTGGCTTCTAGGTGCTCATTAAGAAAGGATTTTTCCAAATGACCATCAGAGCAGTAGTATTTCATATATTATTATTAACGCACTCTGATCCCCACCTGAAAACAAATCTGTTCCAAATGCAAAATACAAGGAGAGGAGAGGAGTTTCAGTTTCAGTTTTAGTTTCACAGCACCTGGCAGCTTTAGTACAGAACAGTTGAGCTAAGCCACACCCAGACTCCTTGCTGTCTCCTTCTTGCTCACACAGCAAATACTGTTTCAGTTTCCAAACAACCCTCAACTTTTTCATACACTGACAGATGAATACCAATGGATGGTGGTAGGCAGAGGCACAATTTTTTCCCTTTATTTTCCTCCCCAAAAACTAAGCCCGATCACATAGTTTCATAGTGAAGCACAGGTATAGAGCTAGTAAATAGACATAGATGTAGGTATGTTCTTTGCTTTTAAAGAGAGAGACAGAAGTCTATTCTCAAAAGAACATGTACAAATATAACATTCCTTTGAATGCCTTTGAATGACTTAAAGTCATTCTTGTGGAGACTTTATATATCTTGTGCCATTTCAATACATACATTCATAAATGTATGGATGCTATATACTCAGAGCCCCAAAACTTACTGTCTTTGTAATATCAAAAGGATGTTACACATACACATTTCAAACAACAGTTGCTTCAGTCTCTTCTGCACAGTACCTTTGAGAGAAGGCAAATGAAAGATCAATACCATGGACAGCTCACAATGATGTTGGCAAAGTTATCCCAAGTGGCAGATTTCATGCACCGGCTTAAGAACTTGAAGAATGTTACAGCAAGTGATAGTCCTGTTTTAAGGCTAATTTGATCCCAAATTGCTATTACCATTCTTTGTAATAGAAAGTTTAAATCTTCCCAACTATAGTTTTTATGAAAAACATATGCTATGTTTTTTTCTAGTTCCAACTTCTAAAACTATATATTCTCATGACATATTAACATACATTTTAGAAGGCAAGGGTAGCAGATACAGGGTCTACAGAACCTTGGACAAAAAGAGGCAATTTATGGGAATCTTATTACTGTCTGAACTCTATAAATTCATTCATCATTCTGTCTGAGCATTCCTCCAAGAACTTGCAACAGAATTAAGGATTTTTCAAGCAGTAGACAGGGGTGGGATTCTAGCACTTCGCACCTATTTGCTAGAACCGGTTGTTTACATTCTAAGCAGTTCAGAGAACCGGTTGTTAGAAGAAATTACTGGCCTAATCCTGTAAGGAAGGCAGGAAGGAAACATTCTGGTGTTGCTTACAGAAACTGCCTCTCTGTTAACCCTTATTACATTCTTGGCAGGACTAGACTTCCTGTCTCTGGAACTTCTCTGGAGTTATTTTTCCCCTCCTTTGCTGGTACTTTGCTTGTGTGGAGTGACCATTCAAAGTTACAATGGCACTGAAAAAAATGACTTATGACCATATTTCACACTTACGACTGTTGCATCATCCCCACAGTCATGAAAGGCCAGGTGAGGAGATGCGTGCCTCAATGTGAGTGATATTGAGTTGGCCATGCCCAGCCAATAACATAACCCACCGAGCCATGTCCACCCAGTCACATGACCACCAAGCCACGCCCACCAACTAAGCCATGCCCACAGAACCGGTTGTTAAAAAATTTGAATCCCACCCCTGGCAGCAGGCATCTGCCTAGAAGCCTAATACTCATTATTTCTCCATAGCTTTTTGCCAGGCACATTGGCATTTCAGGATTTTGAAGTCGGGGGTTCAGGTTTTGTGATACGAACTATAACTCCTGTGGAGTTTGGATTAGAATTTCAAGTCTTGGAAATCTAACAATTTCTAATTGTACCTAGATGCTGACTGGACTTCAGTTTGAAGACACAGATTTCTTATTTTTCTGAACAGAATATTGATACTTTTTTTCTCCTTCTAAGGGAATGTCATATCAATCTTAAAGTGAGTTCTACCATACAATTTTCTCTATAAAAACTGTATGTATTGCTCAGTAACCATAACAAATTTCAGATAAAAGGATGAGCCATATAAAAATATATAGACCTTTCCTATTTGATGTTTTTCAGCAGCAATATTATTTGCCATACTTCATGCTTGATTGGAAGGAAGGGAAAGCAGTGGTTTCAAATTTATGTTAAATTGCTATAAATGCATCAAAATAAATTGAAACATTTATCTTTCTATGGAATTGTGTCATGTTAACAGGCATAATTATAATAATACATTACCAAACTAATAATATCACTTCTGGAAATGAATCATTCTGTTCTTTTATTGTTGATCCTGAAAGTGACTTCCTTAAAAGTTTGGTTATTTCTTATCTTATTAATACATATTCTACCCTTAAGGCTTAAGATCAATCATGAACATGCTGGATATTACAGTTAATAATAAAATGTCAAATATCACATTTTTTTCCAGGATAATCATCATAGTCATCATCATAGTCTTAAATTTTATAAATTCACCTTTTTCTATAATAGGGACATCTCTGTTTTGCTTTAAATTTTTGGATATAAATTATGTTCCAGATTAGAAACCATTGGTGTAAATAAAGTGTGGTTCTATACATGCAACAATATGATTTGCAGATGTAGAACTTAATTTTATCAATATGTGTTTATAATTTACTATAAACTTGAGAAAACCTAAGATATCCTCAGAAGACAAGTATATTCTGTGAAGATATAATATATTGTATAATATTATTATAAAATAGATAATAATTAAGATTTTTAACATGTACAGTAAAATATTCTTACCATTTTTAAATATTGATAATCTTTCAGTTGGGGTATGTGGAATTGCTAGTCAACCATGTTAAATGTTAGATTGTTAAACTGGGTAGAATTTAACAATAAATTTGTGTAATGGATGATCCTGGGCTAGTGAGACTTAGATGCCTGATATTCCTCTATGTCTCAAATGTCTCAACATCCATCCATCAACTCTGTAGGCAATATGCAAAACAAGCACTGACATTGCCACGGGCAATATTAGGGACTGAATGACTGAAAAACTTTCTGCCACAATCTCACCAATCAGTACCAGGAAGTAAGTGTGATTGTGGACATAACATGTCAAAAGTCATATACTCCTTGCTTATTTTTTTTTCCTACAGGAATACTTCACATGGAATAATTCATTTAGACCAACTCTTACCAATTATGCTGCAACCAATTTTCACAGTAGTCCTGAGTTGAATCTTTAGCAGACTCTGTAAGCCATGCCAAAGTCTACAATATCGTATTTTCCTATACTGAAACAGAATACATTTCAAAGTATAAATCCATAGTCTAATTTTTGAATGTGAGTTTGGGCGTGGGTGTATTGTTAAAAAGAGACAAAATGGAACCACATCTATGCCAGTGTCTACTTTTTCACAACACTGACATAATATTCATCCAAACAAGGAAAAACATTTTTCTTGTTTCATCAAGAAGAATATTGCTACAACAAAACAGAAAGAGTTCTCAAAGAGACAACAGAGTAGGGTGGACTTCTTCTTCCATTTCACATTCAACATAAATTTCTCCTTGAAAATTTTTCAGTTCTGGCCCAAGAACTTTCATATTTATATAAAGTATATTTCCTATATGCCCTGTTATGAATGGGAGTTAAATCAAAACAAATTTTATCTACCATGAAAACTTAGCTAGCAAAATACAAACCCACCATTGGACCTGCTGTATTAAGTTAAAGTAGAATTAAATTCATAGTAAAATTGCTACTTTCCTACATCCCGTACTATAGACATATATGTATGTATACATGTGTGTGTGTGTATATATATACACACATACATATGTTGGAAAATATGTAGTTGGTAAGAGCTGACAACAATTTGAATGAAATTTAAAAATACTTCTATTATATTTTCATTCCTCACTAAAGTAGGTACACTTTTACATATTTTATATGCTAGTCAAACACAAGAAATAGGTAACCTACCTAATTCATGAATCCAATTCTTAGTCAAGTAACTGGATTCATGAATCCAATTCTTAGTCACTGCATTAAAATATGCATCACAGAATATAACCTGCCAGTTTGTTGTGCCAGTGGAATGAAGGAATTAATTGAATGATAAGATTTTTTTTTTTTCCAATAATTTTTGTACTTGAAGTAAAAGTGGAAATATTCTTTGTCTAATCTAAAAGCTATCACAGCAACAACCTAATAATCCGGAAATGTTTAAAACAAAGGATTTTGCATTTTTTACATCAACAATATTATAAAACATTTGTTTATTCATCCATTTTATCAGCTGAAATGATGACTTGAGAAATATGATGAAAATACTATTTCCTTCAACTGAAATATTTTAGTTATGTATATATAGTGTGTAGACGATAAAAGAGAAAGAGAAAAAAACAAGTGCTACAGTAATAATAATGCGAACAATAACAGTTAAGACTTTAATTTAAACTATTATTGAAGGAAATATTTACTCTAGAAACTACATAATACAAACTAAGAACCCAAATAGGGGAATGAAAAAAAGAGCAGTTAAAAAAAAAGCTACAGAAGATATTGGAAAAAAAGAAATAAGTAACAATACATTGGTGCAATTCAATTCAAATGTTGAAATTTTTAAAATAATTCTGCTACCGTGTTTCTCCAACAATACGACCTCCCCCAATAGTAAGACCCAGAATGTTTTCTAGGCATAAAATGAAATTAAGCCCCTCCCCCCCAAATTTAGGCCTATTTTAAAACATGCAAAATGGGGGGAAGGGCGGAGGGACTTGCCGTTAGGAGCGCCCCGCGGGCAGCAATTCCTCGCCACCAGCTGCTCCTAATGGGCGATCATGGAAGAGCGTGGAGAGCTCCCTACTCCTGCCAAGCACCTTTGCAGCAGACCCAAGACCTTCAGCACCCGCCGCTGTTGATTTCCCTTCTGCCCATGCCGCTGCCGTGTTTGGAGCTGCCACTTCCACGTTTGGAGCACCACTGCTGTTTGGAGCACTGCTGCCGTTTAGAGCTGCCGCTTCTGCATTTGGAGCTGCCGCTGCATTTGGAGCTGCCGCTTCCACGTTTGGAGCGCTGCCGCTGTTTGGAGCACTGCTGATGTTTGGAGCTGCCGCTTCCACATTTGGAGCTGCCGCCATGTTTGGAGCTGCCGCTTCTGCGTTTGGAACCCCACCACTGTTTGGAGCACTACCACTGTTTGGAGTTGCCATGTCCGCATTTGGAGCTGCTGCCGCGTTTGGAGCTGCCGCTTCCACATTTGGAGCACTGCCGCTGTTTGGAGCACCACCGCCATTTGGAGCGCCGCCACCACTCCAAACATGGCGGCAGCTCCAAACGCGGAAGTGGTAGCTCCAAACATGATGGCGGTGCTCCAAGTGGCAGCGGCACTCCAAATGGCAGCAGCACTCGAAACATGGAAGCGGCAGCTCCAAATGTGGCGGCGGAATGGGCAGAAGGGAAAGCAACAGCAGCGGGTGCCAAAGGTCTTGGGTCTGCAGCAAAGGTGTTTGGTGGGAGTAGGGAGCTCTCTACGCTTCGCCATGATCACCTGTTAGGAGCGGCTATTGGCGAGGCTGCCCACGGGGCGCTTTAGATGAGGATGCAAGGGGGGGAATTAAGTCACCCCCGAAAAGACGGCCTAGCTGTTTTTTCGGGGCTCAAAAAAATATAAGACCCGGCCTTATTTTATGAGAAACATGGTACTTTTCTAAAATATCTGACAAATAGTATATTTTATTTACTATATTTACATGCATTATTCCAATGTATTGTTTTTAAACAATGAATTCAATCTAGATCCAATATCATCATATTTCTGACCTTTCCTCTTTGTTGATGTAAAAAAAAAATTAAAAGCTCATAGCTTAAAAGTTTCTAGAATTTGTCCATATTTGTCCAAAAATACAGAACCTCCTTTTCTACAATAGGGTAAGCTCCAGAGGAGATACTCAGAGGGTTCTGGAGAACCGATAGCAGAAATTTTGAGTAGTTCAGAATATCATCTCTGACTGGCCCTGCCCCAATCTATTCTCTGCCTCCAGAGTTCCAGCTGATTGGCTGGGTCTTCTTTTGTTGCCCTACACAGGAAAACAGAGATGAAAATCAAGTTAGGTGGGGTGGTGAGAGAATGGGGATTTTACAGTATCCTTCCCCTGCCACGCCCACCAAGCCACACCAAGCTCACCAAGCCATGCCCACAGAATTGGTAGTAAAAAAATTTGAATCACATCACTGGTAAGCTCAATAAATCCATTGTTGTTTGTAACAATAGAATGCTGGTTTGCTATTTTCTTATATCAATTTTTTTTTCAGCTTTCACCCTAGACAATAGCCCAGGAATCTGAGATCACTCAGAGCCTTCTCAGAGCTGCCACCTTACTGAACGAAAAAGATGCCCTGTTATAAATCCTCCATAGAAAGATATAAATTACTTCTAAAAAATACACTGCATCTCTTTCTTTTTGTCTTGAAAATTAAAGATTTACTTGCTGTATTCAAGCCTAATTGTTTCAGTCAGATTACTATAATAGGTCCTTGTCTCAAAAATTATTTATTTTCCCCAGTGCACAATGTTATTAAAATGCAGGATTTTATTCTGTTTTAAATCAGATTTAAAGAGCTCTTAAGGCTTATCACATTATAATTTATAAACATTCATGCCAGAGGTTTCACATGGCAAATGAAGCAGACATGACTGAATTGGGGAAACAAATCCAACATTTTTTTTTCTTCCTTTAGAAAAGCCTTGGGCAAGAGCACAGATTACAACAACTAACCTATGGAGTCCACTTAAACATTTTGTTATGGGTTTCAGCATTGAGAAACATTATTCATGTGCAAATCCCAAACTTATAATTCTACACGCTGTTCAAAAAAAAATTAAGTGTGTGGTGGTGTAGAAAATGTCTTAGTAATATTCCATCTGTATAAATGGTACCCCATAAAGAATCAGTTCTGTACGGATAACCTGATACCATCCATCTATGCCATTTAACACAAAAATGCTGGTCTATTGGTCTAAAACACCTTGCATAGGATTTCACCAGTCCGTGTATCCTACAGGTGGGGTCTATTACAATTCTCCACAGCCAGCTCGCCATGACCAACCTGCCACAGCCAACTCACCAACTCACCATGGCCATCTCGCGACAGGACCACTTGCTGAGAGACAAGAGTTACACTAATATCAAAGAAATGGTGGAATAGAATCATTAAAGAAAGGATGCAAAAGGAGAGACAGAATGAAATGTGAATGGCAAAAATTAAAATATTTTTTATTTATTTTAAATAATTAAACAGAATTGTTAAATTGTCCTGCAATGAGTTTTTCTTGCAGTAAGCTGGCCATGGCAAGTTCATCCTCTGCAAGTTGGCTGTGGTGAATTGCCCATGACAAGTTGGCCACAGTGAGTTGGCCACAGTGAGTTTGCCGCAGCAAGTTGGCTGTGGCAAGTTGTCCCATTCCCCTCCAGCTATGTAGATATGAGCTCCCCAACATGTTCAGCAATGGCTATATTAACTGGTAAAGTCTGCAGGTTGAAATTCATGCTGTTAGAGAGCAACCATTCTTATATGGAATATGTAAAATCTTCCTTGGTGTTTCTTTAACATATTGGTCTTTACTTTGCACTCTGGGTTAATGGAGGGCTGCATTTCTCCATTGGCCCTGCCTACACAACTGGAAGTTTCTGTTCAGCCCCTAACATTTGGAGAATTTATTCAAGTTTGAACTGATGTGCAAGTTAATGTGTGGCATGACATAATTTTTCATAGTGTTAAAGAAATGGAGTGGTAGTAGATGTGTTATCTCTATAAAATTGTATTTCTGTCAGAGTTCCGACAGAGGCCCTAATGAAATCATGAGTCTCAGGCCAAGCTTCAAAAGAAATTCAGTTATTTATTAGGAGCTTCATGCCCGCATGGACCAGGTGGAGCCAACTCTGACCTCAGTTAATTCGCGCTTTGCCTCTGACCCTGTTTCCCCTTCCCCCCAATATGTGTCATCAGTCCCATTCCCCAACAAAGCAATTTCGCGGGTTGAAAAAGTCCCTCCCTCTGGCCACTGTGGGTTTCCGTGGAGGTGTCCTCGGCATATCGGTTGGAATGTGCCTTGTTTTGACTGAGATTTCCCGCTCCTTGATGCAGCTGTGAAGTTCACTTTCCATCCCCCTTGCCTATGGCAACTCGAGAGCAGGACAGGGATGCTTTGTGAGTTGACAATTTCATTGTGTCACCCAAGTTTTGCTCCTTCTGCTACTAGCTAACTAATATAAGGTATTGGTAGCATTACTTGCAAGCCATAACTCAGTCATATCTACCCTTATCCAGAAGGTAATCTTTGTCAATATGTTCAGTCCAGCACCCACCAAATTCAGAGCTGAGAGGGATCTTCCTAGGAAAGAAGTTTGCCCATCAGAGGCAGAAAAGCCACATTTTCCACAATGGACATTCTCGATACACAAGAAAAATAAGTGTAGCACTTCCTTTTTAAAATGCTTAAATGGCTCGAGTCACAGTGAGGCTTTTTCATTCATTGATTCGATGCCGTCTCTTTGTCATCCCTATTTCTGTTTTAGGAGAGATGAAGGCAGAATATTTCAAAATTATACTGTGATGAAACCATTGAAGGCAACTTACTGAAGCCTGGGAGCAATCCTCTTTTCATCTCATTCTGCTAAGGCACGAAGTGGCTGCAGGCATTTGGGGACTTCCACATTACGGTTTATGGATGATTATTTTTGAACTGATCAAATTTCAAACCTTGAAGAGAGCTAAATTGAATCCGCTTGTTCTTGATCCTTGACTCACAAATTGAATTGAATAATAGATTGTCTTTGATTCTCTGCTTTGAATTGAATAAGGGCTGGTTTGTTATTCAACTCACAACAGTGCACTTAGTGATCATTTGAAGTTACAACTGCACTGAGTGAGCTATGGCCATTTTTCATACTTATGACCATTGTGGCATCTCCATGGTCATGTGATCAAAATTCAGACACTTGGCAACCGACTCACCTTAATGATGGTTGACATGTCCTGGGGTCATGTCATCTTTTGCGACATCCTGACAAGCAAAGTCAAGAGGGAATCAAGATTCACTTAACAACCATGTTAATCTATAGATAGATAGATAGATAGATAGATAGATAGATAGATAGATAGATGATAGATAGATAGATAGATAGATAGATAGATAGATAGATAGATAGATAGATAAGCAAAATACCACTCATGCATTCATCACAAAATCTCCAGAACCGTAAAACCTACAAACTTGAAATTTGGCACAGATGTTCCTCTTGGCTTCTAGGTGTTCACTAAGAAAGCATTTTTCCAAATGACCATCAGAGCATTAGTATTTTGTATATTATTATTAAGATGTTCCGATGCTAAGGAGTTCTACTGGCCCTCCCCACCTGAAAATAAATCTGTTCCAAATGCAAAACACACAAGCAGAGGAGAGGAGTTTCAGTTTCACAGCACCAAGCAGCTTTAGTACAGAACAGTTGAGCTAAACAACGTGCAGGCTTCTTGCTGTCTCTGTCTTGCTCACACAGCAAGTACTGATTCAGTTTCCAAACAGCCCTCAACCCTCTCACACACTGACAGGATGCTAGCCAGATGAATACTGATGGATACTGGTAGGCAGAGGCAGATTTTTCCCCCCTTATTTTCCTCCCCCAAAACTAAACCTGATCACATAGTTTCATAGTGAAGCACGGGTATAGAGCTAGTAACTTAATAACTGCAGTCATTCACTTAACAGCTGTGGCAAGGAAGGTTGTAAAATGGGGCAAAATTCACTTAATAAATGTCTCACTTAGCAATAGAAATTTTTACTCTATTGTGACGGTAAATTGAGGACTATCTGGTACAACCTACCAAATACCTTTTTCCCATTTCTGTATGTACATTCGTCCACTTTCTGTTTGTACATTCAACTATTGCCTTGACATTTTGCTTCATGTTTTTCCTTTAGGAATGATATGCACACAGATTGATGTGATTAAAAGCTACTTGTTGCAGAATAATCCTGGATTAAATTATATCAGATTTCCTCATACCCCATCAATGGGGATTTTACCAGTTATTACTCAATGTAGCCAAGCATTTTAAAGTTTGTAAAAGAAAGATATTCTTGCTCTGCATCACAGATGCTGTAAAATCTTTTTTTTAATAATTAAGCTCCCAGCCAAGCGAATCTTTGATAAATAGATAAAGAAAGGACACTGAATGCCAGTTCTCTCTTCTGAATCTGATCTGAGTATATATGAAAGCTCTTCACATGCTTAACTCCAGTGGGAAGACTGTATAGAAGCTTATTTCCGTGTGTAGTTAGACTGGGAAACTGCATTATTTGCAATTTACATTTTGCAGAGTAGCATTAAGTGTTCTGTACATGCACAGTATTGTAACAATCAATATTTGAAATGCTGGATTATTCATGTTTTTAATAGCAAATATTGAGCTTGTGGTGCACCCATTGCAACTAAATTTAATAGGACATTTAGGCTTTTACTTATCACAATACTATCTTTAGTAGTAGTAGCATATGGCATTGTTACATTAGCCAAGAGACCACAATGCTACTGCAGAGTAGTAATTTGGCTGCCATTTCCAGCTGTTGCACACTTCCCAAGGGGAGCTAGAGGAGGATGAGCTGGCCTCGCACTAGAAAGAAAGACAACTGGCTCTTCTGCAGTGTCACCCGAGATCCACTCCCTTATCCTGAGCTGTCTCACAACCAGGAAGGTTTAAAGCCAGCAGGAATCTGCCTGTATGGATCAACAATTCATCTCTCCACTAAAGTGGTGCCTATTTATCTCATAGAACATGCTTTCAAACTATTAGATGGATAGAAGCTGAGGTAAGTGACATGAGCTCACCAGTGGTGGGATTCAAAATTTTTTACTACTGGTTCTGTGGGCGTGGCTAGGTGGGCATGGCCATGTGATTGGGTAGGCGTGGCTTTTTTGCAGCACCCCCCATCCTTCCTTTTTTGGGGCCTTCCTGGCCTCAGGGGAACCTCTGGGGGGAGGACATTTTACGCCGCACCCCTCCACGCTCTGTTTTAAGGCCTTTCTGGCCTCAGGGAGCCTCTAGGGGTGGTGTTTTTGCTCCCAGGAAACTTTCCTGGGGCCCAGGAAGGCAAAAAAATGGAGGGGGCTGTACCTGGGAAAAGCAGTAAGAAACAAGGGGAATCCCGGCACAGCTGTTCGTAGGAACAGGAGGTTAAAAAAAGAGAAATACCTTAAGGCTGGACAGACGAGCATCGGGTGGATTGGGTGAGCCAGCATCGGGCATTAGGTGGGTGGGGCAAGCAAGCAAGCGGCAACCAGGCGACCAGGCAACCAGGTTGGGGGCATGACCAGCCAGAAGTTACTCCCGGTTTGGCGACCCACGCTAACGAACTGGTGCAAACCGGCTGAATACCACCACTGGAGCTCACCCCATCACACAGTGCTAGGACTCAAACTGCTGGAACAAAGATCATCTTTAGTATCATTAAGTCACTGAGCCACCACACCTCTATCAAAGTACTAATATTCCCATATTACAAAACACAGGGACATCTATATTTAATTATATTAATGTCACTCATTCAGCAAAACCAAATAGGGATACCTACCTGTTATCAACATTTAGTCCCATAAGTCAAATAATAAAAAAGGAGTCAACCCAAATGTTCAATTTTGACATTCTCTGAATTTGAATGTGTGCAAACCAAGCCCACAGAAACTTCAATTGTTTTATTCTTCTTCTTTTCTAAAAGGGATGTCAGATAAGATTTTTCAGCAAGTGCATTCAGCAAGTGAATGTGGAGAACCATGCTGCAAAATTTGGATACAATCCAATGTAGTGGGTTTGACATAATGTATTTCGGTTACCAATTAAGGGAATAATATTAAGATCAGAATATTAATAATATTCTAATAATTAGTAAGTACAAGAAGGGCAGAATTCAAATATGTTCACTGCAAAGTATTTCCATATGAATTGATTTTTTTTCCAAAAGAGCAAGACATGAAAAGATATGCAATTTTAATATTTAATTAGCAAGTAAATTTGTCATAGCTACTGTTCAAAAATAAGCTAAAGACATTAAAATGTTATCCTACCATTTATTGTAAAGTAAGGGGAACAGTGTATAATATGCTTCATCATTTTAGGAAAAGAGAAAGGTATGTACTTATTTCTACTCATTTCATTTCATGCCTTTGAACATAAAATTACAATATGTATCCTGATTAAGAATTCATTAAATATTTCCAGCAATAAGAAGAAGAAAAAAATACAGGATGGAATGGAATATAATCTGGCACAAATTAATATTCACCAGCTGTAGCCCCATAAAAACCATTGAACTAAATTATATTGACACAGTAAGTGTCAATGATGTATCCTAAGAGTATAGTGTCTCTTCAAGTGCCTTCAATTTAGAAAACACAAACATGGAAAACAAATGAGTTCAAAAATATTTGTTTAATAGGTCAGACATATCCCTGCACTAGAATTCAACAACTATAAATCATCTCCAACTCTAATTTTCCACAGAGTAGAGGCATATTAGTATTTATACATTAAAAGAATGAGGCAATAATCATTTCAAATCCTATCCTTTAGTTTTGTAAAGAATGATTAACAGTTCAGAAGTTTAATATTTTCCTTTGATGTATGATTAGTTATAGATAGATAGATAGATAGATAGATAGATAGATAGATAGATAGATAGATAGATAGATAGATAGATAGATAGAGATATATACATATAGATACAGTTGTTTTCAGTTTAGTTGGACAATACATTTAAAAATATGCAGTACTTTAAAATATCAAAACCAGGAGAGACTAAGGTCATCCTCATTTATAGATTTATAGATTTCTATAAATGAGATCATAAAGGGATATATTAGCCTTTGATTTGTATAATCAATGGCTTGATTAATATTAGTTTTATTCATCAATCTTTGTGATAATTTTTTTTCGTAGACTGAAGTCTTTTATATTTAAGCAACCAATTCTAATTTCCTTTCCTTAATTAAACCTTTTATAAAATATTTAACTAATTATATAATACAGGTTTTAAAAAGTTTAAAATCCTATGTACAGATTAATATTGACTTATATATAAATAAAAAAATACTGGAAAACCAATGTTATGAAGTGAAATATCTATTTTGGCACTATTTTCAGTTGTAAAAATGCTTCTGGAAGGTCTATTGTATTTGGCCTGAATAAATCTGAATGACCCCTAGACAACAGCAGAGAGACAATTAACCCTTTTAATTCTTTCCTCCACTGAGTAGTTATCAGGATTTTTCCAGCCCTAGTGATTGGAATGCATGTGGAGGGAAAGGTGATTATCTGCAGAACAGCACTTCATTTTTAAGAACAGCCCTAAAAATGAAAAATGTGAACTGAATCTGATAGGAAACATTTTGAAATGTCCTGGGGAAGTTGAAGGGAATAACGGAAAAGTCAAAAGGTTTGTGTTTAGAGGGAGGGAGTTTTTTGTGTGGGATGCTTTTTTGTCTGAAATGTGTCTATTTGGTGCCATTTTTTGTTCAAAATGCATTTATTTGTGATCACAGCTAGAAAATAAAGGAATATAGTATGTTACATAGAAATATCCGGACTTCCAGTGGCAGGACAGGGACGTCCAGAGGTGGAGAAGCCCAGCTGTGGCTTTCGAACACCTCTTCTCGCGTTTGGAGGGATGCCCAGTGGATACATGAAACCCGTAGAGCTTCGTGTCAGAATAGAGGACCCCCGGGTTGCTGTTTGGGGGAAGGCAACTCCCCAGCAACAAAGGAAGAGCCTCTGAGACCAGCGCGATTGAGCCAGCCGCCAGCTAATGGCAGCTCCAAAGTCCGGTCTGTCACTGAACTGACGAAGCGAAAAGTGACAGCCTGAAAGATCCGAGCAGAAAAGGGCGGAAGGACTACAAAAGCCGTGAGAGAGATCGGTCTGACTTTCCCTGTTTCATTGTGAGTAACAGTGGTGGGAAGCTGGAGACAAGCGGCTACAAAAGCAGTTCGAAAAGTGAAAGGGGGATAAACGTGGATAGAATGGCTTGACACTTAAAGTGAAAGTGTGGATTGGAGCGTTTGGAAGAAGATTGTCGAGGAGAGAAGAAGGCGGAGGGAAATTTAAGAGGCTCGGGAGTGGATTGCCATCTGGGACCAGCGCCTGAGAAGACTAGAAGACTAGGAGAGGACTATAGCTGCGAAGGAGGGCAGAGCGAGCTATAGAGAGCGAGAGAGCGATGCACTGACTTTTATATGTAAGGTCCTCTTCCTTCTAACAATATTGCCTACAAAGCTGATCTCTAAAGTGACCGATCTGAGGTGGACACCCAAAGTGACTGTGGACTGACAATTGCTGGCAGAAGGGAAGAAGAGGGAAGAAGAAGAAGGAAGAGACAGAAGGAAGCCTGGTAAAGACTGATCGCTGAGCGCTGACAGCAATTAGTCAGCACTTCCTCCCCCTGCTCCTTTGGTGCGCCCAGGAAGAAAGACTATAAGACTAAAATACCAGCCCCAACTCAGACTTGTTTTTCTATGGAACTAATCCCACAGATACGTGTCTAGTGATTCCCTGAAATCTAAAAGACCCTTTTCCTCCCGCACTCTCTCTCTCTCTCCCTTTCTCTCTTAGTCTTTTCTTTCTCTCTATAATAATTATACATATAGGTGTAAAGGCAAATTGCTTATTATAGTTATTAGGGTTTACTGATTAGAGTCTCTTGAATATACAAAATTTTTAAGGTCTGTTAAATAGGGTTGACTCAGATTAATTGGAACCTTAAATATTAATATACATTATAGGATATATATAGAGGTATATATAGAGTGAGAAATTCTAGAGTTGTTTGTTAGCTTTAAATAAGTTTGAGTTGATATGGTATTGATTTATTTGGGGTAAAATATAATTAACTCTGGTATATAAACTTAGTATAGAGAATAATATATAATACATAATACATAATACAGAGTATTTGATAACATTCTAGTGTATAATATCTGATAACATTTTATTGAATTGGAATTTAAATTGCCTAAACGATGAATTGGGCCGAAGAAAGAGATCTAAAATAACTTGGTGTGTAAGCTTAGTAAATAGACTTGTAATCACACTTAAGGGGCTATTACATCGAATGGTGATTTGGGATAATATTCTTAACATTGTCCAATTGCAAAAACAAATCTTATCAGAGATGACTTCCACAACAACCATGGCCCTGAAAACGGGAAGGAAGAACACCCAGACCTTGACGACAACTTTGGCAACTGCCTCCCCAACAATGCAGAAAACTATAGAAGAGACCTTGACAGGAGAAAAACAACCAACCGTTACTAATGCTAATCTACAAGCGACACTATTATCCCTGCAAGAATCAATGTCTAGAATGCAGGAGATTATGATTAGGAACCACAATGAGACCAGAGCCGATATTAGCGAACTGAAGGAAGAAATGGGTAAATTAAAAGAGGAGATGAGAGCAGATATACAGAAAGTTGAAGATAAGGTTGGGACAATGCAATTGGCCATGGAAAGAACTGAAATAAAAATAAAAGAAATAGAGAGGAGGACAGAACGAGCGGAGAGGAACTTAGAAAGGACTGAGGAAGACTTTAAAAATGTTAATAGAGAAATGGAAGATTCCTTGGTCCAACTTGAGATAGACAGAGCAGCGGCATACCTAAGGTTCCAAAACGTGGAGGAATCCAAAAATGAAGAACTAGAGCAATTAATGGCAGGTTTGTTGGCTGAACTAGTTGAAAAAGAGAAAGATGACTTACTCGAAGAATTCGATGAAGTCTATAGGGTGAACACCAGTTACACAAGGCGTCACAATTGCCCAAGGGAGATCCATATCCGCTTTTCAAGAAGATGCGTGAGAGACCTAATACTTAGAATGGCCAGAGACGAGAGAATATTATATAAGGGCAAAGAGATCATAGTTCTTAAGCAGATTCCAAGAAAAGTGAGGGCCATAAGGCAAGAATATAAATTTTTAGCTAATTACTTAAACAAAAAAGAAATCTCATTCAAATGGCTAATTCCAGAAGGGATGTTAATATCGTGGAAGGGAAGAAAAATTAAAATAGATTCAATAGAACAAGCACAAGACTTCCTAGAACAGCTAACAACCACAGAGGATCAACACACTAGGGAGGAAACCCAAAGGAACATGCAGGAAGATCGTAACCGCCATAGAAACAAAGAAGAAAGACCCGTCCAAACTCAAGGGAAAAACAACTTACAACAAGAAAGAGAAGAAACAATCCCATATCAACCACAAGAAGAGAGCCGTATAGTTACGAGACAAAAAGCGAGGCAGACTTAGGTAAATGGAGGAAGGAAGGAAAATTCTTTCCATCAATATAAACGGCCTAAATTCAAGAACTAAAAGGAAAAGGATTCTAACCAAACTAATAAAACAAAACGTTGATATAATTTGCATACAAGAAACACACATTAGGAAAAGTGATGAGAAATTCCTAGATTGTCCGAAACTGGGAAAATTATTCACAGCACCAGCAGATAAACACAAAAAGAAAGGTATTGCAATATATGTGAGAGATGACTTAAAAGTGGAGTTAATTTGGGCGGACCCTGAAGGAAGAACTCTGGTGGTACAAATCTCAATTAATGGCATTACATTTTTACTGGTAGTAATCTATGCCCCAAATGATGATCAAGGTAAATTTTTCAAACATCTCCACCAAAAAATAATAGACTTCGAAAAAGGCAATATTTGTTTGATTGGCGATTTTAACTCTATTGCTGACTACCGGAAGGATCATAGTAATATGAGTAAGAACAAAAAAGGAAAAAGAGAATTTTCGAAGCCATGTAAGGATATGATGAATGAACTGAATCTGGTAGATATCTGGAGAAAACTAAACCCAAAAAAAGAACAGTTTACTTATTATTCTAACCCACACAAAATTTGGACAAGAATAGATATGGCTTGGATAAACGGTGAATTAATTAATGAAGTCAAAGATAGCGAAATCTTACCAAACGACTGGGCTGACCACAACCCAATTCAAATAACCTGGAGAGGTAGAAGAAAACCAAAGAAAAGATGGACTCTTAACACTCACTTAATAAAAGAAGAAGAATATACTAATAAATTGAAAGAAGAACTGAACTTCTTCTTAAAGGAAAATAATAATGAACTAACTTCGAAACAAAATATATGGGACACAATGAAGGCATTTATAAGAGGAACAACAATCTCTTACAATGCTATGAGAAACAAAAGAAAGTATGCCCAACAAAGTAACCTACAACAAGAAATTAAAGATTTAGAAACCCAACTACAAAAGAACCCCAAAAACCAAAGAATACAGAACCAGTTAATAACAACTAAACACAAACTAAATTTACTGGAACAAGAAAAATTGGAGATTAGTCTGAAAATGACTAAACAAATCTACTTTGAGCACGCAAACAAGCCAGGGAGATGGTTAGCCCACAAACTTAAGAAAACGAAAGAAAAAAGATTGATACACCAATTAATGGACGAGAGGGGCAATTTGCAAGAGGAGATAGAGAAGAAAAAAGAGATCACTTTTAAATACTTCGGGAAATTATACAAAAAGGAAGAAGTCTGTGAGGACAAAATAATGAAATACCTAGAGGAAGCGAATGATGAAGCAATTGGAGAGGAAGAGAGAGAATTATTAAACAAAAATATAACATGGTCTGAACTGAAGTCAGCAATAGAGAAGCAAAGTAACAATAAAGCTCCAGGACCGGATGGGATACCTGTAGAACTTTACAAAACAATCATAGAACAAATTGGACCACTGATGCTGGAAGTATTCAATGAGGTACTCTTAGCAGCCAAGATGCCGGACTTGTGGAGGGGAGCTTTAATTTCGCTGATCCCGAAGGAGGACCTAGACCATAGACTTATTAATAATTATAGACCAATCTCGCTCCTGAATGCAGATTACAAACTATTCTCTTCTATAATAGCCAATAGATTAAAACAGGTTTTAAACACACATATCCATGAAGATCAAAATGGATTTCTCCCATTTCGACAAATTAAGAATAATTTAAGACCAGTGATAGACATTTCAGAATTCTATGAAGCCCATCCAGAAAAACAATTTGCATTTATGTTTTTGGACGCTGAAAAAGCATTCAACAATTTAAATTGGCATTTCTTAATACAAAAAATATACAATATGAACCTCGGCACCAGATTTGAAAACATTGTCACTACAATTTACCAATTTGGAATCTACAATAAATTATAGACTTTAGACAAAATTCTATTAGGACCGAGTAAAAAAAATATATCTAAATTTTACAAACATTTATTAGAAACAGAACTAGAACAAGAAATTGTCAAAGGAAATATGATTGTGTGGAGCAGAAACGTGGGATGGAGCATTACCCTAGCAGAATGGGAAAGGATCTGGAACAGGAACATTAAGATCACGAAATCAGCAGCTTATAAAGAAAACTCATATAAAATGTTTTATAGGTGGCACCTGCCTCCTTTGAGATTGGCGAAGATGCACCCCAACACGAGCCCCAAATGTTGGAAATGTCAAAATATAGAAGGTACCTTCTTCCATATGTGGTGGTCATGCAAGGAAACCCAGAAGTATTGGCAAAAAATTAGGCGCTGGCTAGAGGAAATAACCTAGGAACAAATTGAGTACAAACCAGAGTCCTTCCTTCTAGGAATTTTTGATAAACAAATATCCAAAAAATCGAAGTATATTACAATTCATATCTTAACCACGGCCAGACTGGCATTCGCCCAGTGCTGGAAATTACCTTCCATCCCCACTGAACATATGGTTATCCAGAAAATCTTACAATGCGCCAAAATGGACAAACTAACCCAAGCATTAAAAAATAAAGAATCCTCAATCTATTATAACAATTGGAATCCTTGGTATAATTGGCTAAACCAAAAATAGATCACTTCTAGGAAAATTAAGGCCGAGGGCTTCCGAAGCAGAGATAAAGAAAAGAACCGCCGATGATATTTTTGAAGAAGAAAGGATCTTACAGACAGTCACAAAAAATATGGTTTTATTTTAATTGTTTTCCCTATTCTACCCTCCCCTTCCCTTACTCTTCCCTCTTTCCTCTCTCAACCCTTCCTCTCTTTCCCTCTTGGCCTATGCTAAGGCCTGTTTGTCTTTTTGTTGTACATAATTTGTAGTTGTGTTGTTTTTTTAAAGGTAAAATTAATAAAGTTTTTTCTAAAAAAAAAAAAGAAATATCTGGAATCATATATCAGCAGTAACATAGTTATACGTAGTTATACACGTTTAATATCTCCTGCCCACTATCAGTTTGAAAACAAATGCAAGTAGATAAATAGGTACCATTCCGGTGGGAAGGTAACAGCATTCCATGTGCCTTGGTGTATAGTCATGCTGGCTACATGACCATGGAAGCATCTGACAATATTGGCTCCTTAGGCTAAGAAAAAGAGATGAGCACCACCCCCTAGAGCAGGGGTGTCAAACTGGCGGCCCATGGGCCAGATGCGTCACGTACAGGCCATGTCTACCCCCGATCTACGAAGGGAAAAAACATTGCAATACATCACATGACGGCATTGTGATGTGGTGAGTTTGAAACCAATGCTCTAGAGTCAGACACGACTGGACAGTGGAAACCTTACCTTTATATTTAATATGGAAGCCTGCTAAGAACCTTGCTAGAATCTTCCTCTTCCTCATTTTTGGGAATTGAGGAAAGCTTTCTTCAATTGTTATTAACTGTTAACCTAATTGTTAACCTAATTGTTATTAACTGTTAACCTAATTGCTATTAATTGTTAACCTAATCCTACATAGCTTTTTCTCTGGTAATATCACACTACTAACCAGAGCATACAAAACATTTGCTAGACCAATACTCGAATACAGTTCATCAGTCTGGAACCCACATTACGTATCTGATATTAGCACAATTGAGAAAGTCCAGAAATATTTCACAAGAAGAGTTCTCCACTCCTCTACTCGTTGTAGAATACCTTATGCCACCAGACTTGAAATTCTAGAACTAGAAAACCTTGAATTACGCCGTCTTCGGTCTGACTTAAGCATGGTATATAAAATCATACATTGCAATGTCCTACCTGTCAATGAATACTTCAGCTTCAACCATAACAACACAAGAGCACACAATAGATACAAACTCAAAGTTAACCGCACCAAACTTGATTGCAGGAAATACGACTTCAGCAATAGAGTGGTCAATGTCTGGAATACTCTACCCGACTCTGTAGTTTCTTCCCCAAACCCCAAAAACTTTAACCTTAGACTGTCTACTATTGACCTCACCCCTTTCCTAAGAGGTCTGTAGGGGCGTGCATAAGCGCACCAACGTGCCTACCGTCCCTGTCCTATTGTTTCTCTTATTCTTTTATTTTTCTTATATGTACCCATTTCATGTATTCACAACTATGTATACACTTATACTTATTATCTTGTAAACAATTGGCAAATCAAATAAATAAATAAAAATAAATTATTACGATATATTATTATTTTCGTAAATGTTTGCATGCCCCAACTCCCAGCAAATTGTTCCTTTCTAGGTTCTCTTAAAATGCACCATTTTAAGAGAAAAAAAGCTTTATATCTCCATGTCCATAGCCTGAGTCCTGTTTGGAAAATCTTGGGGATATCCAGTTACCCAAAACTTGTCAGGAGTTTATCCATCCCCTTGCTGCAGTGTTACTTCTCCTATATAGGCTTTCCAATATAACCATTACCCCCAGAACTGTGCATCGTACCCTAGATAGATCAAGTTGGTTAAGTAAAGGATCCTCGAACACATTTGCTTCTCAGATCCAAAGGTCACAAAGAGTCCTTAAACTTTAAAGTGAAGATGAGAAAGAAGACATGGCAGAAAAAAAACAAAAATAGATCTTGGCAGGGATAGAAGCAAATTTATACAACCTCATCAATGTCATCCTTGGTCAATGCTGATATAGTATTATCCATGGACTGGCCATATGTTTACCCTTACTGCAAATCCCTGCTGACTGACCAGTGGAACATCTTATTAGCAATATTTTGTTTTAATTACTTTCAGGCAAAATGAAAGGTGGTCTTTCCCATTTTCCTTCAAAGAAAGGCTAATAATATTAAAATAAGCATGGGGGGGAGGAATCAAAGTAAATGAGAAATCTCTAGGAAAGTTGCCCAGATTTCAATGCTTATTTTGCTGTCTCTGCCATACATATGTTTATTTTACATTCTTTTGCTGTGATTTCCCTACAGAAAAGCTTCCAGAGTTTTGTAAAAGCCTCTTCTCTCAGGCTTGTAGAGAAAATAAATTACATAAATTATACATAATGGAAAAGAAAAAAAGGAAAGCTCAGGTGCCAAGTTTCTTAAAACAAAACAAATAAGTAAATGATATGGAATAGCTACTGCTACCTCAGGGAGAAAATATCTGAATATAAAGTTTACAAGGAATGAGTAGAAATGGTTCATTTTTAGATTTGGTTGCATTTCTTTCCAATTTTACCATAAACCATACCAAAACAAGTGGTGGTAGACAGAAGGAAAAGTGAAATATGGAATAGCCCATTGGTGGTTTACTAATATGTTCCATGACATAAAATGAACAAGGTCTGAAAAGATGAAAGGACAGAAAAATCAGAAAGCCTCTCAATTTTGAGAAGAGGAGAAGGAAAAATTTACACTTTGCATATAAAGGTACATGAAATACTGTGAAAGCAAATCTTTAATATATATTTGGATCAAAAATGAAGTACCTAAATCTTTAATTTTCTAACATGCTGGGAGGATGTTGTTTTAAATAAGTCTAAATTATTTATTCTCTATGTTTAAAAACTACACGTTTTGTCGTATGTTGTTAGCGAAGGATAATTAGCTTGGGTTTCAGGGACTAAGCTAAGCTAAAAACAACAACTAGGTGTTTTAATAGTCCCTGCAGAGAATTTAACTTTCAAACTATTTGTTTTAGATAAAGGAGCTTCAAAATTGTCCTTCTTGCAAAGGTAGGTATGTTCCAAATTAGCAGAAATCGAATATCAAGGGTGAATGATCTGCATACTCTCCTATTTCCAATCAACTTGCTAAAAGCTATGATTAAAACAAAGCAATATTTTAAAGAAAACAAAAGTATGTTTTCAAATAAAACATTGAGCATATTTTTAAACTCCAGCAAGTAGAGTCAGTGCATTTTCAATGCCTTAATCCACAAAAAAAGACTTTTATAAATTTATTTGTCAACAGCCCCTCTTCGAGGGAAATGGGCAATTTAGAAATATGAAATAGAAATTAAAAATATATAAATAATAATCTGATGGTCAGTTAATATGGAACACAGTCCTTGTAAATTTCTACAGCATGCCTCCAAAGCCATGCTAGCAAAAATACCAGAGAGTCTTATGGTGTCTTCTTTTTATGATGAGTAAATATTTCATGTTTCAATTATAGCCCTATCACAAATTGAAAAAGGACTTGTTAGCATTGATTTTCATTTTCTTCTGGACATATATATATATATATATATCAAGCAGTAATGAACCTGACAAAGTCTGAAAGAACTTCAGGGGTCATTATACTGAAATTAGATTCTCTCCCTTAATTTCCCATTTCTTAAATTGGGAAATACTCAATTTATGTAGAGTAAAATTGTATTTCTTAGTTAAAAATTACTTTTCTTTCCAATGTACATTGCAAAATTTATTTACAACATAATGAATGAAGTTGAAGGCATTAGAATTTTGAGTCCATTTAGTCAAATGTTCAAGTATGAAGCATTAAATTTCTAGAAGACGAGTCATCTTAAGAAGCCAGTAAAACAACTTAAATAATAGCATGATGTAGCAAAGAGAAAAGATGTGAGTGAAAGATGATCGTGTTCATATCAAATGGGACTTGTTTCCCACATGGAGATGCAAGAAAGTGCAATGTAAGCAACCAACTATAAACTCTCTGTTATCAATAAAAATACCCACTTCCTCATTACTTCACTGGGATGTTGTTAGAAAAAGTATCAGAAAAGCTTTATCCTGAAGTGCATGTGGATATATTGCTTCTAAATTGAAAATAGTAATTGCTAGAATTCTTCTAACTCTATCATCCACCTCAATAAATTTTGCTAAAGAGAACTCTGAGAATCATGCTTTGGGGAAAAAGAAATGATTTTCAGTTTAAACATCTACCAAAAAGCCTGACACTAGAAGGCAGTTTTAGTGGCCTGATTCAGTCATCGCATCTGTTCTTAACTACAATGATGTACGAACACATCTAGCGCATGCCATATTGATGACACCTGCATTAAAACAACAATACACTTAGTTAAGCATATGGAAGTGTTACAGGGATTTGTATTCAAATGCTGAACTATCTGCTTCTCCAATTCATCTGGAAAATAAAACATGACAATATAACTGCTAGCCCTTCTCAGTTAGGTACAGAAACAGTAAAAATCATTTATTGAATGGAATTACTCTGGCAATATTTGGAACACTGCAGGTAATCTTCAAAATAAACACATATGCATATGTTCATTATAACACATATGCTGTTATCCTGTATGAGATGTACATTGAGGTTCCTAGGTCTTTATTAGCCTATGCCAGACTTCTTGGAGATAGTGTGCCATTCTACAATATTCATTCACCACAAATACATTTTTATTGTATTTCTTTTACTGAGATAGGCATGACATCAACATTTACAAAATCCATATTGTTCATTCAGGCAAAATTACAATGATTGGACTTTTGTGTTGTGTTAAGATGGGAATTTTCAATTTGCTGATGGCCGGACCATAAAATGATTGTCTATATTAAATGGAGAATTTGTAAAGATGGAATTGAAAAGGAATCATTAGACCTTCACAAAGCCTAAGGCAGAGGTTGCTCTTGTCATCTGTCATTCTTGGCAAAAAATACTACCAGGGACATTTGGCTACTGTACATTGTTAATATGTCAAGGAGAAATAGGAGATGAAAATAGACAGGTTTTCACTTAATCAGTGTTGGTTGCTATAAATTGAATATAAAGAGACTGAAAAGAAAAATAAAAGTCATAAGAAATCCATTAAGACAAGTAGGGTTGAGTCCTTTAACTTCTCAAACATTCCCAAAAAGTCCAATCCCATAAACTGCATTCACCAATAAGACTAAGAAAGTGTAGGTTAGAATCTGGCTCAGCAAACGCAGAACCTGTAGGCATTTGTTTTTCTTGAAAAAGAAAGACTGAAGCTAGAATCAGGAAGCACCATCCACCCTGGCAGAAGCAGAAAAAGTTTGTCTTTACCAGAATGTAGTACAGCTGTGCCATTACAATTAGGATAGAATATAGAATAACTCAGTGGTTAAAAATTGAGAAAGGAATGGACCAAAGCTGCATATTAATCCTTTATTTATTTCATGGAATGCAGGATGTGTCATAATTTGCACCCGTGGTGGGATTCAATTTTTTTTACTACTGGTTCTGTGGGTGTGGCTTGGTGGGCATGGCAGGGGAAGGATACCTTAAAATCTCCAGTCAGAGGTGGCATTTGCCGGTTCTCCGAACTACTCAAAATTTCCGCTACCGGTTCTCCAGAACTGGTCAGAACCTGCTGAATACCACTTCTGATTTTTACCCAGTATGATATAATGAGAAATGCTGGACTGAAAGGAATACAACCAGGAATTTAAATCCTGAAAAGATATACCATAACTTCAGATATGCTGCTGATGTTGAGGGACTTAGAAGTTATATTGCAATAGAATTGCTTCCATTGTCCCATTTCCTGACTGACTGAGCAGATCCTGCCTGTTTAATGAAATCTATTGTATTGACTCTGTGCCTTCAAACACAAAGAAAGTGTGACTCATTCCCTTGTTGTCAATCATCAGACATGGCAAAAATCAGAAGAATACAACAGGAAGCATCTCCAGGTGATAAAAATGCAGGGCTAAATGAATGGGGCTGAGCGAGCCTGAAAAGTTATTAGGAAGGCATATTTCAGACATTGTACAAGCACAAACCCAGCTGTTTATTAAAATGGTGCAATCTTTCAGGATGTGTTGCTAAGTATTTCATTTTTATTAGAATCACAAAATATTCTCACCCACATATGAACAGAACAGAATAGAACAGAATAACAGAGTTGAAAGGGACCTTGGAGGTCTTCTAGTCTAAGCCCCTGCTGAAGCAGGAGACTCCATACCATTCCAGACAAGTGGCTGTCCAGCCTGTTTTTAAAAGCCTCCAGTGATGGAGCACCCAGAACTTCTGGAGGCAAACTGCTCCAGTGATTAATGGTTCTCACTGTGAGGAAGTGTCTCCTTAATTCCAGGTTGCTTCTCTCCTTGATTAATTTCCATTCATTGTTTCTTGACTTGTCTTCCGGTGCTTTGGAAAATAGGTCACCTCCTCTTCTTTGTGGCAGCCCTTAAATATTGGAAACCTGATATCATGTCACCCCTATATGAAATGTTGTCTGCTCATTATAAGTAGAAAATAAGGAAATTGCCAGAACAAATGTGCCATACCATTAAGGTACCAAGGAACAAAACCAATTAGAGCCCATCATTTTTTAAACAAAACATTAAGGGTATTTATAGGTATGGTTGTTTTAAAAAATCAAATATAGATAAAGTTCCACTCAAGTCTCTGTACCATAATAAATCTATGAAGGACAATAGGTGTATAAATTTCAATGGTTTTAAATGAGTAAAGAATTTCCAGGATGGTATCACAGACATAGTTCTATCCAGCATAGTACTAATTACACTATATGCCAATTCCTGATTTATTTCACTTCTCCAATGCTTATGGAAAGTTATAAACATATCCTAAGACATAGGCCTGTATGTATTATTTCTTTAAATACAATTTACAAGCAATTTCCCATAATGCAATACCCCCATTTCCCAAGTATATCCTCTTTCATCTGTTGTTTAATAGCTGCAAATTGAAACATAAAATTCAGAAAGGAACAGATATGATTTTACTTTGCCCCTAACTTCCACTGTATAAATGCCACAAAGTTACTTAAAATTGTGGATAAGCTACAGGTGAAACTCGAAAAATCAGAATATCATGAAAAAGTTCATTTATTTCAGTAATGCAACTTAAAAGGTGAAACTAATATATGAGATAGGCTCATTACATGCAAAGCAAGATAGTTCAAGCCGTGATTTGTCGTAATTGTGATGATTATGACTTACAGCTCATGAAAACCCCAAATCCACAATCTCAGAAAATTAGAATATTACATGCAATCAATAAAACAAGGATTGTACATAAAACAATATCGGACCTCTGAAAAGTATAAGCATGCATATGTACTCAGTACTTAGTTTGGGCCCCTTTTGCAGCAATTACTGCCTCAATGCGGCGTGGCATGGAAGCTATCAGCCTGTGGCACTGCTGAGGTGTTATGGAAGACCAGGATGCTTCAATAGCGTCCTTCAGCTCTTCTGCATTGTTCGGTCTCATGTCTCTCATCTTTCTCTTGGCAATGCCCCATAGACTCTCTATGGGGTTCAGGTCAGGCGAGTTTGCTGGCCAATCAAGCACAGGAATCCCATGGCCATTGAACCAGGTTTTGGTGCTTTTGGCAGTGTGGGCAGGTGCCAAGTCCTGCTGGAAAATGAAGTCAGCATCCCCATAAAGCTCGTCTGCGAAAGGAAGCATGAAGTGCTCCAAAATCTCCTGGTAGACAGCTAAGTTGACCCTGGACTTAATGAAGCACAGTGGACCAACACCAGCAGATGACATGGCTCCCCAAATCAACACAGACTGTGGAAACTTCACACTGGACTTCAAGCATCTTGCAGTGTGTGCCTCTCCATTGTTCTTCCAGACTCTGGGTCCTTGGTTTCCAAATGAGATGCAAAAGTTGCTCTCATCAGAAAAGAGGATTTTGGACCACTGAGCAACAGACCAGTTCTGTTTTTCTTTAGCCCAGTTAAAATGCTTCTGACGTTGTTTGTTGTTCAGGAGTGGCTTGACAAGAGGAATACGACATTTGAAGCCCATGTCCAGGATCCGTCTGTGTGTGGTGGCTCTTGATGCACTGACTCCAGCCTCAGTCCATTCCTTGTGAAAGTCCCCAACACTTTTGAATGGCCTTTTACTGACAATCCTCTCCAGGCTGCGGTCATCCCTGCTGCTTGTGCATGCTGCTTGTGCACCTTTTTCTTCCACACTTTTCCCTTCCACATAACTTTCTATTAATGTGCTTTCATACAGCACTTTCTATTAATGTGCTTTGATACAACTTCTTTTGCAATTACCTTTTGAGGCTTATGGAAGGTGTCAATGATGGTTTTCTGCACAACTGTCAGGTCAGCCGTCTTTCCCATGATTGTGATTCCTACTGAACCAGACTGAGAGACCATTTAAAGGCTCAGAAACCCTTTGCTGATTAGAGTGGGACACTTGAGCCTAGAATATTGAACCTTTTCACAATATTCTAATTTTCTGAGATTGTGGATTTGGGGTTTTCATGAGCTGTAAGCCATAATCATCTCAATTATGACAAATCATGGCTTGAACTATCTTGCTTTGCATGTAATGAGTGTATCTCATATATTAGGTTCACCTTTTAAGTTGCATTACTGAAATAAATGAACTTTTGCACGATATTCTAATTTTTCGAGTTTCACCCATATATGCCACAGGTATTTTCATTAAGGAATATATTCACAGAATATGAAGCAAAGAGTTTCCTTACATGCCCCATTTATGTAAGTCTGTCTCCTATTCAGTTTAATATCAGTCTATTCCAGTTACTGCTGATGCACTGATATCCACATTTTGCCTATACAATTTTAGGGGGGAGGGAATTATAAAGTCTCTTGAGACAATTATCAGAGGACATTCCTGGAAATATGAAAGATCTGGAGGAAATGAACTGTGAGCAGCATTGAAGGCACCCTAGACTATAAATTTCTCCATTCTCAGACAGTTACTGTAACATTATTGGCACATATATAATAGTTATCCAAAAGGAAAGTGATCCGTAATTTAAGGTGATCCTGCCTGACAAATACAGAGGAGGTTGGGGGGAAAAAATATAGTAGAAGAATCCTGCAATGTTCAGTTTCCCATTGTCAACATAAATTGGCAAACTTCAAATGAGACAATTCTAACAAATTCCTCCATCTTCATAAACCTATATCAGTATGTGAGAAGTATGGAGATAACCTTGAAGAAAGCAATGCAAGACTGGTTAACGAAACATCAGCTTAGCCCCAAAACAGAGCAGGAGGTGAGAAAGAAAGTCAAAAGTATTCTGCCTTGATTATCTTGCTATCAGACATGTGAGAGAGAATCTATCTCTGTCAGGCTTTTTAGAAATCTGACAAAGGGGTATATATAGATGGAAGGCAAATTAATTTTATAAAAATTTTGCATCAGTTTAATTTCAATCAACAGTTGAAATGAACATCTTATTTTTCATTCTCAACCTCTCTTTTTTAGAATGTAAATGCTGGCTGGTGTATACAAATACATCCTTTGACAGACTTCTCATACTCTTAGCCCTTCAAGGTAGTTGTTGCGATTTGGCTCACCTCAATCTGCTGAAACTGTACCCACACACAAACTATTTTCTCTCATATGCTCATTTTTCTCATTTTCTCTACACATTATATTCTCTGTTTTCCTTCCAGGAAAAAGAGAAAAGGAGAAAGATGATTTTTTTAAAAATGGTAGAGATAGGGAAGGAAGAATTGAACGGAGAAGGTAAAGTACAGGAATGGGAAGAAAATAAAACTAGATGGAAATAAGGTGGCAAGAAGAGTTAACTGAGCAAGGAGAGAAAGAAAATACAAAAAGCTGTGCAAAGGCACTGGGAGAGAAAAAGAGAGAGATAATAATATGAACCATTTGAGGAACAAGGATAGCTTAAAGTTATCCATGCTTTCAGCAACAATGTCTGCAACACTAAGATGAGTTATTTTCCAGCTGACCTAGTCTAGACTGAATATAGTTAGACTGTTTTCCCTCCATACAAAAAAGATCAGTATCATGCAGGGAGGCTATTGCTTCTGCCATCCCATGCATGAACTGCAGACCAATTTTCTGCAATATTCATTTACAGTAAGCTGAAAGCAGTTTTATCTTTTCAAGAGCTTTGCCTTTCTATAGCATCTGTCTCTAGGAGTAAAAAGTTTCCCACTACATAAAATTTCCCCAGTATCTCAAATGTATTATTGAGGAAAAACTCATCTTCCTTTAGAATAAATATAGCAATAAGAAAAATTAATTCTGGACTTCTAGAGAATTGGAACATCTAGAGAATTGAAGAGAGTAAAACAATAACTGACTGGAAGGGACATTAGAGGTTTTCTAGTCCAACCCCCTGCCCAGGAAGAAATCAATTACTGAGTAAGCAATTACTCACTGGAATGACTTCCCTCCAGAATTTGTGAGTGTTCCAACAGTGGATGTTTTTAAGAAGAGATTGGCTAACCACTCACCTCAGACAAGTGGTTAGCCAATCTCTTCTTAAAAACATCCACTGTTGGAACACTCACAAATTCTGGAGGGAAGTCATTCCAGTGAGAAATTGCTCTAGCTGTCAGGAAATTTTTCCTTAAGTTGTTTCTCTCCTTGATTAATTTCCATCCATTGCTTCTTGTCCTGCCTTCAGGTGAGGAGAATAGGCAGCCTTTTAGATAATGGAACACTGCTATCATGTCACCCTTAGCCCTTCTTTTCATGAACATAGACATACCCAATTCCTGCAACTGTTCTTCATATGTTTTAGCCTCTAGTCCCCTTATCATAGTTATTGCACTTCTCTGCACTCTTTCTAGAGCCTCAACGTCTTTTTAATATCATGGCAACCAAAACTGCATGCACTATTCCAAGTGTGGTCTTACCAAGGCATTATAAAGTGGCATTAACACTTAATGTGATTTTGATTCTATCCCTCTGTTTATGCAGCCTAGGATTGTGTTAGAGCAGGGGTGTCAAACTTGTGTTGTCATGGCAGCATCACATGATGTATTGGGACTTTTTTCCCCTTTGCTAAACCATGTGGGACCAGGGCTATCAGTGACACATCTGGCCCATGGGCCACGAGTTTTGACACCCCTATGTTAGATGTTTCTTTACAATGGTTTACTGGGTCTTCTTTCTGTGTTCTCCTTGAACTTGCCTATCGTCCAGTTGTGTAGGGAAAGGGTCATGATAGGCTAGCAATGAATTCGTCTCAGGATGGAGGATTAGGAAATTATGAACAATTTCTTGACAAATAACAGCAAATATAAAAACATGAAATATATTGTCCAAGTGAGTTCTCTTGCTATGGAATAAATCAATCATATATTCTGCTGCATTCTTCTAAGAAAAGGAGGGAGAAGAGAAAATATCTTTTGATTTGTAATTCATATTCCACCAAGACTAAAATTTCAGCTTTGAAAAGCGACTGGACATCCTTTTGATAATTGGCTACTCGAGACATAAACTCATAATTATGAAATATAAGCAAATAGCTTAGCACAGTTATAAAGATTTCTGACATGCTTTTTACAATCTTAATGATTCTTATTTTCATAAAGCTGCAGGTCAAGTATTCTCATTAAAAGACATAGAGAGAAAGAAACACAGATGCATTCACATAGCTCCAGTGCAACAGATGTACCTTTAAATACTTTATATATTTTAAATCATTTTAAGACAAGCTGAGCTAAACTATTCACAGCTTTCCAGATTGCAGACTGCAAATTCAGGGGCATAAGCTTTTCATCAAATGTTCTGTATCCAAATCTCCCCTTCCAATTTTTTTTTTGACTGAGATTATTACTGAGATCAGTTGATCCACAAAGGGATAGTTATCTGGCAAAGCTTAAGCCTCTGTGGGGCTTTGATCCAAAACTTCAGAGCTGCCAATAATATTGTTCTAGGCATAATAGGGAACCAGATGTAGTTTAACTGCAGGATCAGCAGCCCTGCTAAGTTGCTGGTATTTGAAATCTGCTAACATCTGGAGGGCTATAAGTTCCTTGCCCCTGCTGAAGGACTTGCTGAGAAATTGGGGAATCCAAAGCTGTTCCTTACAAATGATTTTCAATGTTTTTCCACAGATTGATGCAAATCTTTTTCCTTTGCAAGGAAAAATGAAATAAACAGGATCAATATGAGTTGTGTATTCTATTTAAATAGAAGCTCATCTATAAATTCAATATGGAAGTTGCAAGGTACTAGCTCTTAGATTTCCTATTGTAAATTTCCATATAGTGCCTTATTTTCAAAAAAAAAAAAAGAAGAAGAAGAAGAAGAGATGAGAAACAAATGTAAAAATAGCCTATGACGATTAATAACCATAGTTTGCAGAAGCCAAAAATGGATGAAAATAGTTTTATTATGGAATCAACTATTTCCCCTCCCCAGAGAATAATAAAACTAATAATCTCTCCTCAGATACCAGATTTAAAATAGTTGCTAGTTAACCATGACTTTAAAAATGGTGGGTATGGAAGACTAAACCATACCACAGCTATATGTGTGCTTATCTTTTTTCCATTTAAATATGCTTTTTAAAGGACAAATAGTCTCAAAGTTTGTCAATAACCCATATTATGTATACTTGTAGAGAATCTGTAATTTAGAGAGCCTAGCTTATATAGAATAGTGATCAAATGCTTTGAATCGAACTCAATTTAGTCTTATTTGTGACCTATTGAGAAAAAAATTGCCAAAACTAATTACTGCAGTATAATGTTATCACTGTTAGCAAACAATGCTGACCTTGATAGAGTGAGAATCATTTTACAAAATAAATATATGAAGAAGGAATAAATGGATTGAAGAGAAAGGGAAGACTGAGAAAGTGAAAATTCAATGAGATCATCATAACGAGAAATGTGCGAAGTTTGAAGAACAATAGACAATGTATGAGACAGAGTATGGTCTGGAGAAAGACAAAGAGATAACTTAATGTGAGTAGTGTAAAATAAATGTAGTTACATTTTCTTTTCTTTCCTTTCTATTTCCTTGGCTTACTGTTTCTTATTACTTGTAATTCCCGCCTAATGTGGGGGGATGATGGAATATGTTCGAATGTATTTTAGAAGAAGATACAGAAAACATTTTAAATGAATAGTTTGCAGGAAGAGTAGAACATGTCACATTAAGTTTTTCCTGTTGTAGTTTTAAAAGCAATTGCAAGCACAATAAAATAAACAAAACAAAGAATCTAGGAAATTTGAGTTTTTGTAATGAAAATAGAATAGAATTATATTGGGCCTATGTGCTTTTAAATCTCTTTGGGATTGTCCTTTAGGAGAATTGTGCTTGGAGAACTCCTTGCATCTGACAATCAGCCACAGAAAGGCTGAGCTTTAGGAATCTGCAACAACTGGATATGAGTGGAAAAAAACAACCATAGCATATTCATATTACATTTCACATCCACAAAGAGGTGGTTAAAGCCATCTTTGTAAATTACATTTTATTTTGCCTTGCTTATAACAAACTGACCCTGAAAATCCTATAGCCTTGACTATATAACATTTTAATACAGCATGTTTCTTTCTTTTTTCTTTTTATAGACTCCTGGGAGATAAGAAATGTGCCTATCCATTTTCATAGAGAAAGAGATGAGTATAACTTATCAAAATCTAGGGAATCCAATTTTTAAAAAAGGAGTATGTATGCAGTTTCTGAATAGTATTTTCATAATATGCCACGAAGGTGGCACAAAGCCACAAAGTTAGAATGGTGTTCACTATGTCTCTATAACATCAACCAACCCTATATACAAATGCTTGTTTGATCCATACGAGCAAAGAGGTAAGGCAAGGTTGCATTTTAGCCCCATTACTATTTAATTTATACATCAATGACTTGTCAGGATTAATGAAAGACCCTATGATCTAGATGCCAATGATCCTAAATAGAAATTGTAATAGCTTGCTCTACGCTGATGATATGATCCTATTATCATACTTACAAGTAGGATTACATAGGCTACTAAGGTTTGTGTAGGCTACTGTCAGGATAACTCTCTAATTATTAGCAAATCCAAATAAAAATTATGGTGTTTGGTAAACAAAATCAGAGATATAGATGGCACTTTCATATACTTAGCCATAACTTTTTCCAAGACTGGATCTTGGGTTTGTAATCACCAATGGAGCACACTTACAGCACACTTTCTTCCCATTATTCCCTGTATTTTTCCTTTGGTTTCCTATATAGAGATACCTTCATATGCAAACACATACAGTCCTTCCAACTTCATGTTCTTTGACGCTGATATAAACCGCTTCTATTTTTTCCCCTTCTTTTACAGTACGAGTCACCATGGGTGAATAGGCAGCAATATTAATAATAATAATAATAATAATAATAATAATAATAATAATAATAATAATAATAATAATAATAATAATAATAATAATGATGATGATGATGATCGATTATATTTACCAAGAGCAGAGGGTGGTCAAGGTCTCCTACAAGTAAAGCAGACTGTAGAAGAAGAAAGACACAGCTTGAATGACTACATCTAGAAAAGTGAAGAGCCAATGATTAAGGAAGTACATAAAGGAGGCCTTTTGAAGACAACCAAGTCAAAAGCTGAATACAAAAAAGAAGTAATTGAGAAGCAAACTGAAAATTGGAAAAGCAAAGCTATGCATGTGCAATACCTGAAAAGTGTTGAAGGCAAAGCTAACCAAAAGCTTAGTTGGAACTGGCTAAAATCAGGAATACTGAAAAAAGAAACTGAAGGCTTTATTTTGGCTGCTCAAGAACAAGCCTTAGCCACAAATTGCATGAAGGCAAAGATTCAGCATGTTACCACCAACAGCAAATGCCGCCTCGGTAATGAGAAAGATGAAACAGTTGACCATTTAATCAGTGGGTGCAGCAAATTTCACAAATTGACTATCTAGAATGCCATAACCGAGTTGCTAAAATCCTTCTCTGGAAACTGTGCCAAAAGCTTGGATTTGAGTATAGTAACAACTATTGGGAACATCAGATTGAGAAGGTTTTGGAGAATGAAAAAGTCAAGATCTTGTGGGACTTCAGAATTCAGATTGACAAGCACTTGGCCCACAACACACCTGACATAACAAAAGTTGAAAAGAAAAAGGTTTGGCTCATTGACATTGCAATAGCTTGAAGACAAGTAGCAAGAAAAAATCACACAGTACCGGGACATACAAATTGAAGTTGATCAACTTTGGAAAAAGAAATTGTGTGTTATCCCAATTGTAATTGGAGCCCTTGGAGCAATACCTAAATGGCTACCTCGCTATTTGGAAATTCTGAATTTATCAGACTTGAATACCCTGATTCTACAAAAAAAACTACACTACTTGGAACAGTTTACATCCTCCGATGCTACCTTAACAGTTCCTAGGTCCTTGGATAGGACTCGAGCTGTTGAGCTACCAACCAGCCCCAAAGGCTGTGACTCTCACCAAAGATTAACAACAACAACAAAAACAACAACAACAACAACAACAACAACAACAACAACAACAACAATAATATAATAGATCAATTGAAGTTTTATAGTAAAGAAAAACTGAGAATTGTGCTTTGTAGAAGCAAAGTAGTAATGTTCCTACGTGAGCAATTTAAAAGAAAAGGACATTGTTGGAATGGAAGGGAAGCCATTCTGAAGGGTTCAAGATAGTTTGGGTTGGAAAAAGTAGCTGTGAATTGAAGCTGGAAAGCATAAGATGGTGGGGACAGTTTTTGCAATGCTCTGGAATGGGAGAATTTCATCACTGAAGAAGTGGGAAGAAGCCTATATACCAATGGGCCATGCAGAAAGTGTGGACCTGTCTTAACATTGTTGCTGAATTTGATGTGGATTAAGCTTCAGATTTACCTAGAAACTTTTATAGACATTTCAATGTAATATAGAAATATAGAGATTTCTTACTCTTTTTGTTAATATTTCTTTTCTGCCACTACTGGCAATTGCTGCGTTTATGTCCAGTGTTCCTCTGGGAAAGCATTTGCTTTCAGGGGAGCCTGGACCCCCACAGAGCACATCCCTGGGGGGTGGATTGGGGAGGCCCCACCCAGTATGGTTTATGCTGTAATGGGGGTTGAAGGGAATCAAATAACGACGGACTAACAGGCCTGTGAGAGGCAGCTGGCTCATCAGTATTAACTAAAGGCAGAGGCCATATTGGTCAGAACATATTCAGAAGAACAGCATATGGCAACCACTTCAACAGCATATGCACAGCAGTGTAGAAAGCAAAGGGAATACTACTACACTATATATTTCTCAGGAAAATCATGATAATGGCAGCAAAATAGGATCACCAACATAATCACCAATATCCAATGACAGCTGTGGCACAAAAAGAAAAAGAGATGTCCAGTATTCAGGCAGAAGCCCTGTGGCTTAAGTAATGAAAGAAGTATCATCTAGACAGATTAAAAGGCTTCAGAAATATGGAGAAATGTTTAGGAGGGAAATGTCCCTCCCAAAAAATGTTAGTGAAGTCTTAGTGCATCCGGACCAAATTATTTATTTATTTACAAAATGTATAGACCGCCCATTTTACCTCAAGATGATCATCACTAGTGGAATGGATTGGACAACAGTCCATGCTGCAATAATTTGTTTTTTTTCCCCATTCTATTACTATTACTATTCAATTAAGCAGTACATTTAGAACTTTATGTGCATACTCCATAATCATTCTCATTCATTTCAGCTAATAATTTATTCCTAGTAAGGACATTTGCAAAAGCACCGTTAATGTTCAAAGTGCTTTCAACCTTTGTTTACTTGTTTGTGTTGATGGATTATTCTGGAGGAAGAACATTCCCTCTGGCTTTTCCTCCACATACTAATTTCAAAAGCAGAACTATTGCATTTATTGAAGCTTACTAAAACTGCACCATTCTTTCTCCATTTCAGATAAATATATCTGGATTAGAAAAACAAAATCTTTCTTGCTACCAAAAAAAGCTAAATGCAATTATAAATGGAATTCTTTCACAACTTGCTATCTCTTCCCCAACCCCACCCCTGAAGACATTGTCCTTGTATTTGCTAATTTTTCTCCTCACTTGGCCCCTCCTATTTAATGACTACAATGATTAAAATAAAGCCAGTTCTGTTAAAAGCCTTAACAGGGATGTGAACATCTTAAAATATGCTCTATGTTACATTTTGTGAGGCAGGATTTGGGTTTGGGGTTTTTTTTATAGTTTAATTGACTGATGGATGGATGGGTGGATGGAATCATCATAACAATCAACTGGAATGGAATGGAGTGGAGTGGAGTGGAGTGGAGTGGAGTAGAATAGAATAGAATAGAATAGAATAGAATAGAATAGAATAGAATAGAATAGAATAGAATAGAATAGAATAGAATAGAATAGAATAGAATAGAAGTTTTAGGTTTAGGTTTAGAGTGACATGACATTTCTGAGACGGTGTATTACAATGCCTTCAAGAGTGAAGATGATGCATGAAAAATGCATCAGGTTACCTGCAAAACAGCTGTGACAAATAAGTGAATTCAATTCCTGGTGGAATGCAATGACTAGTAAAGAGAAGGGAGCAGTGTTGGTTTTTTTTTTGTTGTTGCTGAGAATAGCATCATCTCATATTTGTTTGTGTAAGTTTCCTACTGATGAGTCGAAGTCAAAACAGAATGGAGTTGCTTTCTTCTTCCCTCCACTAGGTGGACAGGACAAATCATGAAAGGATATCTAGATTCACTTCTATTCAAGAAAATAGAAGTGATGAGCTTCCTCATAAAAATTGGGAATTTTTCCCATATATGCAGCTACCCATGTATTCCCCGTTTCTTCATTTTGCTCTTGTCCAGAAGCGCCTGTAGAAATTCCCTGTGCATTTACTAGCACCATGATGACAGAAGCTCAGAGGTGACCAGACCAGTTGTATTTGTTTCAGTTTGGAAGAGATCCAATCTCCTACACATGGCTCCATTATATTAAACATTAAGGACTCGGACTCAGAATACATACGCCATATGGATCAAGCTCAAGTTTGGCTCCACTCCAAACTTCAAACTTTAATAAAATGGGCATTATGCAAGATAAACTATATTAAAATATCTCCAAAGAATTTAAAGACTTTATGAACATTTTAAAGCCATGAGATCTCTGGCCACATTTCAGCACCTTCCTTCTGCTCTTGGCACCATCTGTGACTTTCAGCTAGGGAAAGGTCAAAGTTAATTGTAACTTGAGGGAACTTTACTCTGTAATTGCATTACTTAGCATCTCACTTCCCATTACTGAGATGCAGCAAAAGTTCTGCATGAGCTAAAATCAATAGAAATTTAAGTAAACTTTAGTGCTTAGTTATTTGTATTTAAATGTATCTTTCAATACAAACAGGAGTTACCTGCCAGCATTCCTATCAAGATTTATTACTGCTTTAAGCATATGAAATTTCCTGCACATTAAATGTATATAGTCACTCCTTAAATTTAGATTGATATTTACATATGAAGCACACATTTGTAGCAACAGAGTGGATCAGAAGAAAGCCAACATCAATCATTTAATAATCATTCAATCATTTCAATCAGTCTTACAGCATGATGAGGTGGCATTTTTGTGTGATCTAAAATATGATAAAATAATGGCTGAAGCACTTTTGAGGTCTTATCTTCTTTTAAAATTTTGATCTTATGGAACACATTCAAGAGTTTGAACATCTTTGACGATGTAGGATTATATAAAATATACTGAGTCAGACCTGTCATGGAAAGGAGAAATCTAAGGCAATTTTGCTGGAATTTTGCTGAGCAAGGACAAGGCTACAAAGGTTAAACAGTCATACTCCTTGAACCCATATTTAATTGCCACAACTGCCACAGAACACTATTTCTTTTAACTCAGCCTTATTTCAAACTTAGAAACTATATAATGTATGGACTTCAACTCCCAGAATTTCCCAGCTAGCATGCCGGCTGGGGAATCCTGGGAGTTGAAATCTACACACCTTAATGTTGCCAAGTTTGAAAAACACTATTCTAAATTCATTGTAATACTCATTAAAGGTTTTCCGATGACTGATTAATTTATGGAGAGATGTGACAATTTTGGAAAAATTAAATGAGAGGCTCGGGGTTAGAGCCTCTAGCTCAGCATTTCTAGAGAGATATACAAAAATGTAAGGCGAAGTCTTCTTTAAGATAGATTTAACTCCTGATGATTTTTTAAACATGGCCATGGCATTTTATTGGGGGAAAAAATTGGAAGTGGCTCGCCCTTACCACCTTCTGCCATTTTTCTTTAAATTTCCAGTATTCAAGTTTATAGGCTGACATTACTTGGTAGAATCCTATCCATGGAGTAACAAGACCCAACCCTGCTTAGCTTTGAAACTCACAGAAACTCAGCCACCTATTGCCATCTGCTGATCTTATTTGTATATACACGGATACCATTCCAAACCACAGGAAATTATCATTATTTCTAGTTTCTCCTGCAGTAAAAACACTGGGAGGGGATTTTCTTTAAGCATCTTTACTAATTCTTGCAATGACCTTTAGATTCATTCTGTGATCAGCAATAAAATTCTTGGCAGAACTTCATCTTAAAATATATTTTCTAAAAATGCATCAATAAGACCTTTTTTGTTTAATACTAATAAAGGACAGATTCCTACACGTACTTTATATTTTGATGTAATCAAAGCTATTTAATACCAATTGTGATGTTGTGTTTGTGTCTGCTGAAGCAAAGGAAAGGATGCAGAGCTGAATATTGTAATAGGAGTGGAGGTCTGATTGAACTCTATGTTTGTCAATTGTGACCTCTAAATTAAAAGGTTGACCATCATGCACTACATAGCCTTACTCCACTAAGCCCATGTCTTACTGAAATTCAGGCTAAAAGAAATGCTTGAAGGCTTCTGCCATTCACACTTTTTTCTTCTTTAAAAAAAACAGATAATTGTGCAAAATCTCTTAATACATAATTTCTAAAATGCTACATAAACAAAGTCAGGCAACATAATTATTAAACTATATGTAAACTCTCCATCCTTCCATCTGGGAGTTGTTAGTACTTTTAACCGACTGCTGGCCTTAGATGTCTTTCTATATTCTTACACCTCAGATTCTCCTCCTGAAAGTTTGCTGTACATACTTAATGAAATTTCTTCTTCTTCTTCTTCTTCTTTTTTTTTTTTTTTGAAAAAATAATATCCAATAGGGATATTTCCAGATGGGTTGCACTGTCTTCTCCTCCTATTTCAAAGTCAAACAACTGGATACCCTTTTGCATTATTCTGATAGATGTTGACTTGTTACCATACTTGATCAAGAAGATGCAAGGGGTTGGTACATTTTAATTGTTATTTCATGATCAAACCTTTTCTGTCCTTTTCTTTGTTATTTAACATCAAGCTATCATCATGCAAGTAATTGTTTGAATGAATAAAAACTACCTATTATTTACCAAGCAAACGCTTTATATTCCCTTGATACATTTTTTCCAACCTAATCTTCTCTCCCACTGATAGCTTCATAGTTATATCTGATATGAGAATAACAACACTGTGATCTTCAGATGATTTGCTATAACGTTGGATTACCCCATACTGTGATACAGCAAAAGTCAGGGCTAATTTCCTATTTCATGAGATGTAAGATCAGTGGAGTTATGGGAGGATATTTCTGAGTTGTGACCTCCACCCTATCTAAATGGTTATCCCAGAGTTTAGGTCAGTAACAACCTTGGCATCATTTCAAATGGATGTCAAGTTTCAGTTATAGCACGAAGTTGTTGAAGATGGAAGTTGCTTTGAACTGGAGGTACCATTTGGTAGCTGAAATGATCTCTGCACTGTTTTATGTTTTTCTGCTTGTAAAAAAAAATTCCTGACGTCTTTGAGATCTGGTCGTACATAAAGAAAATAAATAATCTGAAGATTTTAAGTGAATTTTAAGTGTTCGTTACTGTACAAAACAGGAACATAATTAATCATGCAAGTCAGCTCTGAACTTGTGATTTCTAATTCAGCATAACTTTCTCATGAGTACACAAAGCACAATATCTTAAATTGCTGATGTTTAAAGAACACATTGCACTCCGCAGTGAACTGCAAGAATGAAATGTAAAGCTCAAGCAGCAAATACCAAGCACTGGTGATTTCCATCCCTAAAGGATCTTGGAATATATGCATGAAAGGTAGATTTGATGTGATGAAAAGAGAAGAGGAAGAAGGGAGATGTAGAGTCCAAAGTATCCAAAGAGCTATATAATTTAATAGAAAGTTAGACCCAGATCTCTTTGATCTAATTTATCACAGTGATTCATTGTTCACTTAAAAATAAATTATACCACTTATTTGAAGAGAACTCTAATTGTACAATCAGGTAGATATTGCTTATGATAAGCTTAGCTCAACCATCCTCAAACTTTTACCATATTCATTAAGAAATTGAAATTAATGAGGTGATAATATCTATGTTCTAAGTACTTAGGAAATTAGATCCAGCTCATCATTCCCACAAAATAAAACCAATTGGAAAATGTTGGAGAAAGTCATCAGTATCATTATCCATTTTAAAGATAACTTGGTTAGACACCATTAGAAACAGAACTGTGGACCAGATGAATTACTTATGAATAATTCATTCAAAAAGATGTTTTAAGGTGAGCTTGGGCAAGATATCTTCACTGGACTTCCATTCTCAATATGAAATAGTCCTAATGGTATCCTTCATCACATTGTCCTTGTTTGTTGCTTCTCTTCCTTTTACACAGTATTTCTATAATCAAACAATAACAACAACTCAAAAATAGGTGGCAGTTACTACAGCTTTAATCTCCAAACTGTCATTCATTCATCCATTCAGTGCAGACAGCAACAAAAGTGAGCTAGAAAATAACATTGGTGAGGAGTATTTTGAAAATGCACATCAACCCAAAACATATGGAGATCTCAAGTGCTGTTGTTGCTTTTCTTAAATGATACAACAGAACATCCAAGGAAATAGTAGTAAAGTATCAAAGAGCGTGACTAAACAATGTAAAACAACGTTGCTCACACTGGATTGTGTGGCTGGAGATTGATTGATAGAAAAAGGAAGCTAGTCTGTGCATTTTTAAGAAATCATCCCTCCTGTATATTCAGCAGCTGCTCCCGCATAAAACAAATAACCTGAGCTTTCTGAGTAAGGTCAAGATTCAGAAGGAATATTTTCACAAGTCATGGTAACATTGTCAATCTTTAAATTTTGTAGTACAAAAGTTGATGAAGTCCTGTCATTGCTCCTCAAACATTTTTTAAAAATATATTTTAGAGGCTAAAAATAAAATGCTATTATTATGATTCTATGAAAAAGGGCAATTGCCAAGATAAAAAAAAATTAATGCTTAGTTACCTTGAAAACCCTTTACAGGGTGGGTTTTGCAATTGTGAGAGCTCTTATATTTATATCTTGCCTTCCCCCCCCCAAAAAAAAAGTTGCTTAAGCAAGGCATAAAATAAGCCTTTGACTATTTTATTTATAGCAAACTTATGAAAGTGATCAAGCTAATCATTGAAAATTCAGTGTGGCTATGTAGTTGTTGCAGAGAGCAATAGGAGGAAGAGGAAAGAAGTTTCTGTAGGAAAGTTCAGCTCTGTTGTAAGACCACTGTTGTTTTTAAGTCAAGAAAGCTGGAAGATGCCTTCTGAATTAGAAGAAAAGTATCACCACTATCAGCAGCAAACTCTCTACAGGTTTTTTTTTGAGGTAGGCAAAAGTGGGCGGGACAAAATTCATTCTCCCACATTATTCTCTACAAACAAACAAACATCATTCTTAAAGATGATCTTAGAATTCTTTTAAGTCCCTATTGTATTTTAGCTGTTTGTTGGACAACAGTTTTATGCATTTCTCAACATTGGCCATAAGGACTAAGAAGAAGACTTGCCAGCATTGCTATAGGGGTTTTGGAAGAAGAAAGTAACATATATAGTGATCAACATGGCTCTTCCCTCCCTAATTTTGCATCCAGCAAATGGAAGAAATTTGCATTTTGTCTTATACAGATGGGATCCTTCCGTTAAGACAAAGAAACCCAAAAGAAGCATTTTCTCAAAACCTGCACAATTAGATCTTGAAGTATTGCTCCCCTTATAGAATTAAAAAGAAATTTTTATTTGGCCATAGCCATGAGACATTTTGAAATAATTTGATTTGAATGAAAGAAAAGGATCTTATATCATTCAACCAGAACTTCTTTTGCCTCTCTCTATATATGATCAGGAACATTAATAATCTACAGCTTCTATTCAGTCAGTGTCAGACAAAACTGTTTAATTTAATAACATTCAGATTCCTGAAAAGATGGGTCACATTTAAGCCTTTTTATTCAAGATGTGCAAGGAGCTGGTGTTAATGAGAATGCACAGGATACAAAAATAAAAAAAAAATCTGTGGAAATCTAAGTGCCTGTTCAGTTTGAATGTCAAAAGATTTAGCCCAGGTCATCTGGAACTTGTTTCATTTCATACATAATTCCCTTTCATCATACAATGTTTGATAGTTTCTATAGAAGCATCAGCCTTATTTTTACTTGAGCATATAAAATATGCAGCGCTTGAATAGTAGGACTCAAATCTTATTCCTCAGCATATTTTGGGCTGTCCAGGGAGATGTCGAAAAAGTTAAGATGGCAACAATCAAATCTCATCCACTTTTTATTTATCAAATTTCTAAACTGCCCATCACACTTGCATGGCTCTGAGCAGTTTACAAATAAAATAATAAATTATATAAAACCTATAATCAAAAACAAAATTAATAACCAGATTAAAACAAAGTTAAAAAAGAACAACCGCAAAGCTAAAAGGCAGAGGAAGCACTATCAGCCCACCAACCACTTCCAGGATTGTATGGCACTCTTGGACCCACCCAGGTCAACTGGCAGAGCCAGGTCTTAACCCTCTTTCAGAAGGCCAGAAGCATGGGAGTCTATCTCACCATCAGGGGCAAGCTGTTCCATAGAGTTGGAGCAGCAGCAGAGAAAACTCTCTTCCTAGACATTACCAGTTGAAATTCTTTAATTTTATGGGGTCCATAACATGCTTTCCCTGGCTTCCCAGGTAGAACGGGTTGATGAAATTGGGACAAGGTGGTTCCTCAGATAACCTTGCTCACATGCTGTTATATTGTCACATACATCTAAAAAGTGGTGGGGTTTAGATTACATAGTCATGACCTTCATCTTGACATTTTTTTTAATACCTCCAGCAGACATCATTGCTTGGAGATTATTTTTCTCTTCTCTGAGCAACTGATTCTTATGCCCCACAACAGACACATAGTCAAACCACCATTCCCAGTTCACTCTTGCAGTCTGTTCTGCTGGGCTAGGTTCTTTTCCTAGATGCTTTTACTTTCAAGCTGGTTTTCTCTGAGATAAGAAAGACCATATTGTTCTAATGTTAGTATTACTCCCATGCAAATGTACTTCTAGCAACTACAAAGTATAAATAAAGCCTTAAGGATTTGGGCCTAAATCATTTTTTTTAATCATTGCACATGAAGATCATCTGAAAGACTCCATCTCCAGTGGCCACTGGTTCACCTGGTGTCAACTCAGATTATCCTCTTCTGTATGAATTTTGGAAAGCATTTCCTCCTGAGAAAAATGGTCTTGGCAGCTTTTCATAGGGCCTTGACATGACATTTCAATAGCTAAGTTCTTGCCAGTCACTTTAACAGCTTTTAGTTCAGCTGTTTTGATACTTTGAACTGATTTATTTATATGATTTATATTTATGTGCTTTCAAATTTTGCTTGTAAATAGAATAGAAAGACAAGTGACAGTGGCATAGAAATATAACAAGTGGAAAAAAAATAGGCATGCTATTAACATTTATGAGGGTGAAGGTTCATTCTCTGAGCTTGTGGGATGGTTTCTGAGTGTTTTGTTACCAGGCTAGGTAACAACTTCAGAGGAGTTTAGGGGATGTCAGTGTCAGTGTTCTTCAGTTTATAAGGGCTTCAGGTGTGGCTGTGTCAAGTGAGGGTCTTGTGATGGTGCGAGTCATTAGTGAGCCTTGTGCTGGTCTTCTGATAAAAAGATTGCATAAGGACAGGGTAATTGGCAGATGAACCAGATGAACCCTGGTGGGGATTGCGTGGGTTGGTTGAGGGTTGTTTCTGTCTCTGGTTGGCTGTGTGGTTGATTTGGATTCTGAAGAGTTCATAGGCTGGTTGTAGGACAGCACCGACCCTCAACCAACCCATTCATATTATTATTATTATTATTATTATTATTATTATTATTATTATTATTATTATTATTATTATTATTAACCTTGAACTGATCTCCTTATCCACAAATAAGAGCAATGGAAGGAATTAAATGCTGAGATTTGCTTTTAAAACTGCCAGAAGATAGATTTTCACAGAAGAGGCAAGCTTAGCAAGGATTTTCCTATGTCTGTATCAATGGTGGCATTCAATTTTTTTTACTATTGGTTCTGTGGGCATGGCTTGGTGGGAGTGGCAGGGGAAGGATACTGTAAAATCCCCAGTCAGAGGTGATATTTGCTGGTTCTCTGAACTACTCAACATTTCCACTACTGGTTCTCCAGAACTGGTCAGAATCTGCTGAATACTACCTCTGGTCTAGAATCTCGATGGGTACATCACATGTCTACCTGATGTGGGGTAGTAATACCACTCTATAAAGCCTTAGTAAGATCACACCTAGAATACTGCATCAAGTTTTGATCAAAACACTATAAAAAAGATGTTGAGATGTTAGAAAAAGTACAGAGAAGAGCAACCAGGATGATTAGGGGACTGGAGACTAAAACATATGATGAACAGTTACAGGAACTGGGCATGGCTAGTCTAGTGAAGAGAAGGACCAGAGGAGATATGATAGCAGTGTTCTAATATTTGAGGGGCTGCCACAGAGAGGAGGGGGTCAACCTATTTTCCAAGGCACCTGAAGGCCAGAAGAATAATGGATGGAAACTGATCAAGGAGAGATTCAACCTAGAAATGAAGAGAAATTTTCTGACAGTGAGAACAATCAACCCATGGAACAGCTTGCCTTCAGCATGCCTTATGGGGGCTTCATCACTGAAGGCTTTCAAGAGGAGATTGGACTGCCATTTGTCAGGGATGTGTAGGGTTTCGTGCTTGGGCAGGAGATTGGGCTAGATGACCTACAAAGTCCCTTCCAACTCTGTTAATCTATGTTAATGTTAAAGAGGGACAAAAATGTATCCTAGTAGTTCAAGGATCAAAGTATCAATGTTCAAGGTTCTTTCACTAGCATAGTCTAAATTCTAAATACTTCTAAATGTTCCATTCAGATTATGAAAAAAATAGTTCATGAATCAAAAGTGATTTGTGCTTCACTTAACTGAGCCATGCCATGATGCTATCATTTATTTATTCTTACACACACATTTGATTTATCTATATTCCACCTTTTTATCCTTACAAATCCTTACATTCTTACACACACTACTCAGATCAGTTACCCAACTATGCAACTTACAGTATATTTATTAAACATGAATGAACTTGGAAAATACTTGTTACAAAATGGACCTAAAAGCAGTTGAAACAGTGCTTAAAAACATTATAAAACAATAATAAAACTTATATTGTTTTTGACATCCAATGGAGACACTCAAAACTAGTCCCCACTATTTTGCTGATCACTATTCTAGGAACAGGTTTTTTTATGACCGCTACTGTTGGTCAAATACAGACATTAAGATCAAAGTTATTGCAATATACAATCACATATTTAACTTTATGGCCAAAAAAAAAAAAAAAAAGACCCAACTCAGTGACTGGCCACTGACTATTAAAGGGAACTGAAAAGAGCTCCACTTGCTAGCAAAATATCATTTTGAAATGGTGGAGGAAGTTGTCTTCCTACCATTCTTGAAAGTTTTACCAGATTCAGTTAACTTCTAGAAAACGTAACTGAGGAAAACAGATACACTGCAGCAAGAAACTTAAAATCACTATTTAAAAGAGTCCCAACTATAGAAATATCTTAAATTTACTGAACAATTTATATTCATCACCAACTTTTTAGCCTAATTAGGATGATTACAAATGTTTTAAAAAATGAAATTAAGCTATTTAACACAGAAGTATTTGAAAAAACTCCTCAAGGTATCTGTTGTGGTTATATTTGGTATATTACCTATGCCTATCTTTTCATTAGTACAGAGGCACGGATTTTCTTTTTCTGAATAGTAAAATATATTCTTGTGTTATTTTGCAAACAAATAAGTCCTCATAAAATATATTCACCCTATCTTCTAATCTAGATAGATTTGCTCTAATTAATACAGTGATGATCCATCCTGCCTTCAGGATATATTATGTTCACAATTATATAACATCTTTTACGTAATTGGGACACAGCCATTTTTAATTTTTCATTCAGGATCTTAGTAAGCTCTGCTCAGTTTTGTGGAACATTATATCTTAAAGAAGACTTTAATCAGGAAGTTTTACTACCATTAACCATAAAAAGAGTCAGCAATCCTACATTACATCTAACACAATTACAAATGCATAACCTCAATGGCCATTTACTTTGATGACAGTGTGGCTATATCTGAAGGTCATCTGCTTGTGAATGGTGATCTTCCTTGTGCAATTGGTTGGTGACTGTCGGAACAGGAAGCTGCTTACATTCTTATCCAGGGTGCATCCTTAAGCTCCTTTTCTTATGCTTAGTTTGAGTATAAGTTGGTTTAAGAAAGTTTTATCAGAAATGAGATATTTTGGTGCTACCTGTCATGAAGTTGCCTATCATTTACTTCCCTGTGGGCAGATCTCCCTGGATCTCTCTCTCTCTCTCCCCCTCCCCCTCTCCCTATCTCCATCCCAATTCCCATCCCTATTTCTATCCTTATCCTTATCTAAAAATGATGGAATAATGCAAAAGATGATTGTTAACAGGGCAATTATTATAATCATTAGGTTAGTATAGCAATACTAGTAATGATAGCTGTAGATGTTAGAGACCACGGTAATTATTGAAACAGTTTAAGACAGGGCTGTCAAACTCTCTGCCCGTGGGCTGGATGCGTCAAGTGCTGGCCACATCCACGCTTGGTTTAGAGAAAGGGTGAAAGTCCCGATACATCACATGACATTGCTGTGACGATGTGAGTTTGACACCCTTGGTTTAAGAGATATTCATGCCTTTATGAAGTAACCAGTGAATTACTGGGAGTAACTGGAAATGAAATATAGTACACCAGCCAAAATAGCTAACAGTATTTGAGGTGACATAAAGGGGAGAAGAATATTTCAAGATCACAACAGGAAAATACACCCAGAGATTGCATGTGTAATGGGAGGTACATTACCCAAGTAAATATGCATAAAATTATTCTTGACTCTTTAAAATTACCAAGCATCATTACAATTTAAAGTATGATACTTTCATCTTTGTCACCTTTCATCTCTGATAAAATTTATAGTAAATTGAAAGGTAAACAGATGCTGCTCGGAAAAAAAAATCCCGCCAACACTAGTGAGCAGGAAAGATTTTCAAAGCTCAAATATAGTACCCCTAATAAATTTTACTTTTAATCTTAGAATCATTTTAGTTATCTTCCTGTCCAATTGGTTTTCTTCTTTTTTCTTTCAAAACCGAAGCAGCTGTTTGAATGTATTCCTTGGCAGAGTCGCTGTAAGCCTCTTGAAACAAAGATGGTGTGCTCCTGGCTTTGCTACGCTGCTGAGGTAATGGCCGACACACATGTCAAAATAACTTTTGGTTCATTTAGGAAGGAAGGGAGGAATGCTTCCAACTCCTCTCACTACTCCAGAGGAAGCCGAAGTACCCACAGTATTGATTATTTCTTTTTGTATCATTTGTTCTACATAGGAAATAATGTTATGCAATAAAGAATACAACAAGGCACATAAGAACTATTCCAGGCAATACGTTGTGGTGTAAGTGCTATCAAGTGTCAGTTAAGAGACAGCAGGGTGAGAATGGGGCAGTTTGACTAGTCTTCAGTAGGACTGGGCAACCTTCCAATAGTCCAGGCCAGAGTTTCCCAACTTCAGCTGTTTTAAGATGTGTGGAACTTCAACTCCCAGAATTCCCCTGGGTGGGGGATTCTGGGAGTTGAAGTCCACACATTTTAAAACAGCTGAGGTTGGGAAACAGTGGTCTAAAGCAGTATTTAATAGGGAGCCAGAAAGAATGACATGATGATATAAAGTTGGCAGGGTTGGATCACACATGTCAACGTCTGGTTCTGATCCTGGTTGTTGCTTTTTTTAATGAAAATTCTTTGTCTTTAAAGGATGTTAAAGTTCAGACTCTGAATTTTCCATCATCCCCATTTCAACATAGAGAATAAGTGTTGCTCAAATGTATGGCGATGGTAATTGGCAGGACTTCTGGCAGGTTTAAAAGAATCATTTGGAAGCCGCATATAACCCTGCAGCCCTCGGGCCCAAATATTAATCCAAAGTCCCCCACATGGAAGGAAGCGTGGGCTAAGCTTTTCTCTTTCCCTTGATTTCTAGATGAAGCCCTGCAGCTGTTGTTAGGCAATGCAAATCCATCTCTCTCTCTCTCTCTTTTTTAAACTATTTGGTCCTTCTTGTCATACTCATTCCTCTTTTTGTAAAAGCTGAGCAATTCTCTTGATGTGCCTTAATTTCTTTGGCAAAGGCTCGGCATTAGCATGTGTGTCAACCAACTTTCCATTATTTTCCCCAAAGCTAGTTGCGCGCTAAACTCTCCCAATGTGCCTATGATTGTCCAGAAGCTTTTACAAGCCTCATTACCCAGGGCTCCTTTAAAACTGTCTAATACAAGGTTAAATTCAGCCTCACTGGTGCAGTCATTCTCATTTAAGCAGCCTTAGTGTTATTACATTTGTCTTGCTATGAGACTGGCCTCATTTGCCCCCTTAAAATTAAACCTGAAGCTGTGGTTTTCCTAAGTGGGTCCTACGGTGAATACATTGACATTGGCCCAGAAGTCAGCTTTGTAATTCTTAGCTGAAGAATCATGCCTGCTTTCAATAGCCAAGGCAGGGGGTGGGGGGAACAGCATAGTAAAAGATGATATGCCACAAACACAATGTTTTGCCTTCTCTTTATGCTCATCCTCCCTGCCATGTGTGCATCTCATCCATATCCACAACCATCAACTGCAAATAAGATATAGTAGAACTAAGAATAAATCCTGAATAATAAGGGGGAAATGAAAACATATTTTTCTGCTAGACAGCATGGGTATGTAATTTCCTCTGCTTACTATTTATATTTGAGGATGAAATGCCTTTTTTAAGAACATCTATGTGCAAGTATACTCACTGAATCACAATTTACACATATAGAAATGGATTCAGCAGCGAACATATTTTTGCCAGAAGAGTGGCAGATTTATGCAGGCTCCTTCAGCAAAGAAGTGAATGACAAGTAAATTTCAAAACATTGCTCATACAAACATTTAGATCAAAACTTACATATTTTATGTTTCATACACACACACACACACACGCATAAATGTTTTAAATTATAAAGGAGAGCAGGACAAGGAGCAATGGATGGAAACTAATCAAGGAGAGAAGCAACCTAGAACTAAGAAGAAATTTCTTGACAGTTAGAACAATTAACAAGTGGAACAGCTTGCCTCCAGAAGTTGTGAATTTTCCAACACTGGAAGTTTTTAAGAAGAGATTGGATAACCATTTGTCTGAAATGGTACAGGGCCTGCCTGACCATCTCCAAGGTCCCTTCCAATTCTATTCTATTCTATTCTATTCTATTCTATTCTATTCTATTCTATTCTATTCTATTCTATTCTATTCTACTTTACTCTACTCTACTCCACTCCACTTCACTCCACTCCACTCCACTCCACTCCATTCCACTCCACTCCATTCCATTCCATTCCATTCCATTCCATTCCATTTTATTCTATTCTAAATGAGAAATCTTCTATTTGTAGTTGTAAATGCAAATATATTTCAACATATTACTAATCTGGTAATTGTCATTTAGATTAAAAACCAATAAAGGAGAATATTTGAAATGGAGGGTCCTTGGTGCTCTCTGTCATTGTTTTCTTGCAGATATTTTATTACCCAAACTAGGTAACATCATGTAGGTTAAAAACCCACATTGATCTTCATGAATAAAATTCTGTAAAATTATTTTCAACCTTCAATTCAAAATCATGATAAGTAGTCTATAATTATTATTTAATAGGGCTATTGCTTGATGTTTTTCTTTTTGCTAAACTCACATCTTATCCATCTTTAGGTATTAATGTTATATTAGCCTCTTTCCAACTATTAGGAATCTTTATATTTTACAAAGTAATCATCATCATTAGTTGTAAAAATTGTAACAAAACATTTATTGTAAGATGCTGGCAATCCATCTGGACTAAGTGCCTTTCCTGTTGTAGTCTGTTTGATAGCCTTACACATAGGGGTGGGATTCAAATTTTTTAACAACCGATTCTGTGGGCATGGCTTAGTTGGTAGCCGTGGCTTGGTGGTCATGTGACTGAATGGACATGGCTTGGTGGTCATGTTACTGGGCGTGGCCAACTCAACATCACTCACATCGAGGCACGCATCTCCTCTCCTGGCCTCTTGTGACTGTGGGGATGCTGTAACAGTCGTAAGTGTGAAAAATGGTCATAAGTCAAGCGAAGTACCAGCAAAGGAGGGGGGAAAAACTCCAGTGAAGTTCCAGAGACAGGAAATCTAGTCCTGCCAAGAATGTAATAAGGGTTAATGGAGAGGCAGTTTCTGTAAGCAACACCAGAACGTTTCCTTCCTGCCTTCCTTACAAGATTAGGCCAGTAATTTCTTCTAACAACCGGTTCTCCAAACTACTTAGAATGTTAACAACTGGTTCTAGCAAATAGGTGCGAACTGATAGAATCCCACCCTACTTACACAGTACTCTTACTTTTATAGGTTCATTCCAAATTTGTCTCTGATTGTCAATAATCTTCAATTAATAACACCAACCCTTTAAATGCAAAATGTTCCTGGTTAATATCAGACCAATCACTTTGTATTTGGCAGACCTGTTCCCCAGGGTAATAATGAAGATAAAAGGATGGGAAGAGCATATTTGCTGGTTTTACTTGAAGGAAAGTTGAGGTACAGCTATAATAAATAAAGGTATAGCTGTAAACTAATAAAGCAACTAATAAAGATTTAGAAAGACTGCCTGTGCAGTGCTCTGAAATCATCCACTGACAATGTAAATCCTATTCATTTAATTACCTGATGGGGAAAGTACAATCTAAATGTGCTGATCACACATGGCACTGGCCCATGTCCCTGACCTAAGCAGACATTTCCATTGAAAAAGTTGGCATTTAAAAGTGATGATAAAATGCTACATATAACGACAGGAGGGAACTCCCCAGTGCAATCTAAACGCCCCAGTTTCTAAGCTTTATACAAAAAGAACAGTGTGAGTTTATGTCCTCTAGAATTGCTTTAGGCAAAAGAAAGGACAATTCAATTTTATCAGTCTAGCCAAATTTTCTCGTTTCTAACATCAGTCAGTAATACCATGAAAAGGAGAGTTTGCTTCAGGTTGTAAAATAGCCCTTATATTTAATTATAAACTTAACAGGCCACTCCAAAACATAATTAAGGGACCTTAAAAGAAGGCATAAATCTGCTTAAAGTTTAGTAACAATAAAACAAAAACAACAACAACCTTAAAGATACATTTTAAAATTTGAAGCTATCATAGTTCAATGAAGAACAAATTATTTTCTCCTAAATTGGTGTGCAACTCTACGATTAGAGTGCAATTTGCCATCTTACTGTGAACAAGACATATAAAATAGGTGCATTAAAATGCATTTACCAAATTTATATGGTTGCTCATCTCACATAAAACTGACTCTGGGTGGCTTACAACAGGACTTTAAAACAGTTAATATATAAAACATAATTGTGATATTTAAAGAAATGAAAAACTATTTTTAAAAAATTATAAAGGCTAACTAGAAAAGAAGCATATGTTAATAACAATGGAGCCCCCTTACCTCACTGGTCACCTGGGGCCCCAGATCTGATGGCCAACCAGGTTTTGAGGGACTTCCAGAAAATCAATATGGATAGAACCAGCTTCATTTTGGAGGATGGATATTCCATAAGCACCACCCTCTGGGACCTGCTAAATGTAGCTCTTCTGACATTGGGCTGGTAAATATAATCAGATAGTCCCTCAAATATCCCAGCCCCATTCCATGTAGAATTTTTGAGGTAAAAACTAGCATCTTGAATTGGACCTGAAAGTAGATTGGCATGCTGTGCACTCATGGAACAGAGGTATAACTTCTAGAGGAACATACAACTGCTCGCAGCACAGCTGAAGCTTCTGGGTAGTCTTCAAGGGCAGATTGTAGATTGCAATGAAGAAATCCAAACAGGAGGTGACTAGGACATGAATGATTGTGAGCAGAGCCCTTACCCCACTCCCGGATCTAGGAACAGGTGCAACTGGCACACAAATGAAACCCTCCTAACCACATCTGCCACCTGCTCTTTAAGCAAAAGTTGTGGGTCCACCAAACCATCAAAGTAGTTTGGTGCCAGGTGGGGTACGCAACAATTTGGTCATTGGATGACCAAATTGCTGCGTACCCCACCTGGCACCAAACATGGCATAATTCTAGTCCCAGCATGTCCAAATCTAAAGTCTTGCCAGGGTTCAGATGAAGCCCATTGTTCCCCCTCCAAACTCCTTTTAGTGTTCAAGCATTGGGATAAGATATCAGTGGCATTGTTTGCCAAGAGCAGAGATTAATTAGGCACACCAAAAATACTAAATCCTGTGATAACTTATATAGTAGGGGTCAAGAGCAGGACCTGTCAATCCTGCCCTCACTAGAGGTTATTCAAAACCATGATTAGTGTCATTTCTGTCCCATACCTGGGTCTCTATTCTGATTGAAAGATTCCACAACCCTATATTCCATTTTAAAAGAAAAAACTCACAAAAGCAGAGTGGGGGGAACATTTTATATATATTTTAGTAATGATTTTCATTCATTTCTTATGACCTTTGAAATACAAAAAAAGGGTTAAAAACAAATCCAACTTTGGCTGAAAAAGAGCCCTCCACTAAATAAATAGACTAGTGGCTTTAAGGGGCAATATATTCTTTGTGTCCACAGACCATATGCCTCACTGCAAGAGCATCATGAAATGACAGAATGACAGGTGCAGGTTGTATCAACCAAAAGGTTGTGAAGATCTCCAAGGTAATTCTTTGTTTCTAGAAACCTTGAAAAGTCATCTTTGGAAGTTACTTCATTAAACTACGAGGCAACCTTACCTCACTTGCTTTTAAAAAATAAATTAGCTATGTCTTACGATCTTTCTTTGTTCACTTATTACATGTATATGCTATCCACTCAACATACAACTCTTGATGGCTAACATTAAAAAAACAATAATAAGAGAAACAAATTAAAACAATTTAAACACCACACAATACAGTATGACCAATTCAACCAACATAATCTGGATCCTGGACTAGTAGCAGGAGGAAGGACAACAAGGGTCAGCTGTGGATAGCAATGGGCAGCAGCAAAGAGAGACAACAGAAGTATGTGGAGGCAAGCACTCTCCCCCCCCGCCCCAAAAAAATAGAGCACATATGGGAGGAAATAGTAGTACCCCTATGATCATAAGAGTGGTTGGGCCTGGATTTTGATCACATGACTGTGGGAAAACTGCAATAGCCATAACTTTTGAGACTCATCTTTCAGTCCATTTTTCCTAATGGTTGCTGAACAAAAGGTTGTAAGTCAAGAAGGCACCAATGCTACTTATATAATCAAAACAGTATGACAGGCTGTTTTTGATTAGGGCCAAAACATGGGGCTAAGTTTGGAAGAATTCAAAACCTGATGAAAGACCAGCCAAAACTGACAAAGTATACAAAGTTAATAAAGAAAGGTTGCAAAATTACAGCCGCACTTTCTGGCACCTGAGATAGATGCAAGAGGTTTCTGTGTATGTTCTGCATATAGAGAGAACCTCTCGCACCACTGGATAACGCTGCAAGGAGCTGCAAAGGATTCTGGAAGAAAAAGAATTTAGCTTCAACTCCCCATCAATATTAACTCACTGCCAGTGGTGGGATTCAAATTTTTTTACTACCATTTCTGTGGGTGTGGCTTGGTGGGCGTGGTGTGGCTTGGTGGGCGTGGCTTGGTGGGCATGCAGGGGAAGGATACTGTAAAATCTCCATTCCCTCCCCACCTCACTAACTTGCTTTCTAGCTCCGTTCTCCTGTGCAGGGCAACAAAAGAAGACCCAGCCAATCAGCTGGGACTCGGGAGGCAGAGAACAGATGGGGGCGGGTCAGTCAGAGGTGATATTTGCCGGTTCTCCAAACTACTCAAAATTTCCACTACCAGTTCTCCAGAACTGGTCAGAACCTGCTGAATACCACCTCTGCTCACTGGGGGTTATTAGTCTCTGTTAACTAACTACATAGAATTCTTGTGGAAATAAAGTGAGGCAAGTCCTCACTCTGTTTAGTATGCTACTGAACAGTTAAAAGAAAATACATAAACTAAAAGAAATAAGAAATAGTGTTGGTGCCTTTGAACAATAGTAATCAGAGGAGATTGAGAGGTATATTTCAAAGGCTACATATAATCCTGGTAGGTTGCACATTCTGGAGCAACAGCAAAAATAACAACACTCCCTCATCTGTGTGCTGGTCATTCATCTAGATATGATAAGTGTGTAGTTTTTTAATGCCTTGTAAATAAATTATATTTATGAGTTAGACATTATTCTTAAGTCTTCTCTCTCCCAGTATTTTTAAGCATGTCATTCTTCCACTAGTTTCCAAGATTATATTATGCAAATTTAGGCTTGTTCATTGTATGTTCTTTTGAGAGACAACTTTTTTTTTGCTAAGTGTTTAATATTTATTAGACTGTCACATTATGTCTTAATGTGCAGTAGCCAAAATATATGGCATCACGCTGGTTTTCCATACTGACTGTATTTTACAAAACTGAGCATGAAATATTGGGACAGAATAAGATGCAGGTTTTTAGTCAGTGATGCTCAACAAACAGTCTACATTGTTGTTGATCACATTTTGAAAATAATTCAGGAAAAATGGTTCAGATCCTGTGTGAGGACACAACTTCTCATTGTGAATTAAAGAAGCCTATGTTTTTTTCAGGTATCCGCATCAGCCTGAAAAAAAGAGATGGAATCAGATTAACTTTAATGTAATATGCATACCACAAGTGGAACTCAGAAGCAATCTAAGTGAGAACAAGGTAAAGCCTTTGAAACACTATGTCTTTAAAAATTTTAACCTTTTAAGCTTGTCTAGAGAAGAAATACAGCCAGGAACATCAATACTACCTTTACTGTAAGGTTACATTAAACAGAATCTTACAAAACTGAAAGTGTTTCTCTCCTCTTCTCTGTAAAGCTAGGGAGGTCTCTTCCAATAACCTTCCCAAGCTTTTTCCCCTACCTAGGGAATGTGCTTCCTTTTATCAGACCATTGCCTAGGCTGCAAATGTCCTCCTATCTTCCAAGGTCATGTCCACATATCATCATAAGTTATCTGTGAAATGACACCTGTCTGTAAACATACATCTCCTTTTTGAAGAAACCAAATGGACCTTTGATTTCTATCATAGTAGGACCCAGGTTCCATGATACGCCGATTCGGTGGGACAAAATATAGGACAGACTGTGAAAAAGATGCTCTGCTTGAAGTAACAAAAGTAAACTAGACCTTAACATTTCTGGCAGGATGTCCATTATATAAACCTGCAAGAAGATTAAATCACACTATCAAAACAAATAGTAGGCATATGGAGGGAAAGACTTTGGTAAAGGACGAAGAGAATTCAAGAACACATACCTTCTTTTATGTCTGTAAAACAAGGATTAAGGACCTCACATTGGTCTTCAATTGATCACATTAGGAGTTGCATAAGCAGGATCCCCAACCTTTCGACGCCGCGGCCCGGTTCGGCGTCAGCTGGGCGCCATGCCCGGTTCCGGCGTCAGCTGGGCGCCGCCATCTTTTTTGACGAAAATCACTTCCGGTGACGTCATCGAAGTGATTTTTCGTCAAAAAGGGCGCAGCGCTTCTGGTGAGCTTTTTCGGTAGAAATGGCTTTCACCCGGAAAAGCTCACCAGAGCGCTGGCGCCGCCATCTTTTTGACGAAAAATTGCTTTTTTACCAAAAAGATGGCGGCGCCCAGCAACCAGCGGCCCGGTAAGGCTTGTTCCGCGGCCCGGTACCGGTCCGCGGACCGGCGGTTGGGGACCCCTGGCATAAGGATGACTGCCTAAATCAACAACCAGAGAGTCTATTAAATTGTTATATAAGGTGGTAGGGTAAAATGCCAGCATGATAGATCAATATTTGGTTTTGTAAAACATAAGCATAATCCCTGTGATTTGAAGAGAGATTAACAATTATAGCAATAATAGAAAAGTCCTGTGGCCTTCCAAGTATTGTTGTATTTCTACTGAGCTATGCTTACAACTTTCCCTATTAGCCACAAATAATTGGAGTTGTACTTCAACACTGTGGGGGAGACTTCATATTTCCTCACCTTGAATTACATCAATGGTTTCTTGTGCTGCAATAGCAATAGCACTTAGACTTATATACCACTTCACAGTGCTTTACAGCCCTCTCTAAGCAGAGTCAGCATATTGCCTCCAACAATCTGGATTTTCATTTTATCGACCTGGAAGGATGGAAGGCTGAGTCAACCTTGAGACTGGTGAGAATCGAACTGCCAAATTGCAGGCAGCTGGCAGTCAGCAGAAATAGTCTGCAGTACTGCATTCTAACCACTACGCCACCTTGGCTCTTAGCAACCTATGCTAGACCACTATAGGGAACAGCCAAATCATTTGATAAATCACATGGAACTTCAATTTAACAAAGCTCTAAAGCCAAACATTATTCAATTGTCTATGAAAGACTAGCTTCTTCCTGCAATTCCTACACCATTCACAGATAATCCTTGACTTATCTCATTTAGTGACCGTTCAAAATTACAGCCGCACTGAAAAAAGTGGTTTATGATTGTTTTTCACACTTATGAGCATTGCCGTATCTCTGTGGTCATGTGATCAAAATTTGGATACTTGGTAACTGGCATGTGTTTATCATTGTTGCAGTGTCCTGGGATCATGGGAAACCTTCTGACAAGCAGTCAGTACGAAAGCCAAATTCCCGTAACAACCGTGTTGCTACCTTAACAACTGCAGTGATTCACTTAACAACTCTGGGAAGAAAGGTCGTGAAATGGCACAAAACCCATTTAACAATTGTCCTGCTTAGCAACAGAAATTTTGAACTCAATCTTAGTGGTAAATCAAGGACTACCTATTATCCAACTATAGTCTAAGAAATGAAGGGCTGTCAATGGAAACCTAAGAAATTTTCATCATATAAGATGGGCTAAAATCATGATAATTCCTTAGATATTTCATTTGGATCAGCTAAATTACACCAAATTTAACTTAAGGTTAAGATTGAGGCTTTGTTAGTGATTTGTCCAATGCCTGACTAATCTTCCTGATGCCATTAACATGTCCTGATTGTGAGACTATGTGAAGAGCAGACTCTCTCACTCTTTTAAAGAGATTACAATAGAATAGAATAGAATTCTTTATTGGCCAAGTGTGATTGGACACACATGAAATTTGTCTTGGTGCAAATGCTCAGTATACATAAAAGAAAAGATACATTCGTCAAGAGTCAAGAATCATAAGGTACAACACTTAATAATCGTCATAGGGTACAATAAGCAATCAAATCATACTAGGAAACAATTAATATAGATCGTAAGGATACAAGCAACAAAGTTACAGTCATACACTCATAAGTGGGAAGGGATGGGTGATAAGGAGTGATGAGAAGATTAATAGTAATAGTAGTGCAGACTTTGTAATGGTTGGACAGTGCTGAGGGAATTGTTTGTTTAGCAGAGTGATGGCTTTCGGGAAAAAACTGTTCTTGTGTCTAATTGTTCTGGTGTGCAGTGCTCTATAGCATCGTTTTGAGGGAAGGAGTTGAAAAAGTTTATGTCTGGGATGTGAGGGACCTATAAATATTTGCACAGCCCTCTTTTTGACTCGTGTAGTATACAGGTCCTCGATTGAAGGCAGGTTGGTAGTAATTGTTTTTTCTGCAGTCCTAATTTCTCTCTGAAGTCTGTGTCTGTCCTGTTGGGTTGCAGAACCAAACCAAACTCTATAAACAGACTCAATAATTCCTCTGTAGATATGAAAGTGTCTAAATCAGGACTGTCAAACTCCTGGCCCACGGGCCAGATACGTCATGTGCTCCATACCCATGCCTGGTTTAGCAAAGGGGGGAGAAGTCCTGATATGTCACATGACACCGCCATGATAATGTGAGTTGGACATCCTTGGTCTAAAAGGAAGGAAAAGGGTAATGGTGAAATCCAATGTTTGAACCCTCCACTTTTTCACCTCTGCAAATTGAAGAGCTGAATGCTGAACAATCTCATGCTGACTTTTCCTTACCAACATTTTATTTATTTATTTATTTATTTGTTTGTTTGTTTGTTTATTTATTTATTTATTTATTTATTTATTTTTGTCAATTGCTTACAAGATAATAGATATAAGTAAAAGCATAGTTATGAATACATGGATACATATAGGAAAATAAAAAAATAAAAGAAACAATAGGACAGGGATGGTAGGCACGTTGGTATGCTTATGCACGCCCCCTACAGACCTCTTAGGAAAGGGGGAGGTCAATAGTAGACAGTCTAAGGTTAAAGTTTTTGGGGTTGGGGAAGAAACCACAGAGTCAGGTAGAATATTCCAGACATTGACCACTCTGTTGCTGAAGTCATATTTCCTGCAATCAAGTTTGGTGCAATTAACCTTGAGTTTGTATCTATTGTGTGCTCTTGTGTTGTTTTGGTTGAAGATGAAGTATTCATTTGCAGGTAGGACATTGCAATGTATGATTTTATATACTATATTTAGATCGGACCGGAGGCGGCATAGTTCTAGGTTTTCTAGATCTAGAGTTTCAGGTCTGGTGGCATAAGATATTCTGCAATGAGTAGAGGAGCGGAGAACTCTTCTTGTGAAATATTTCTGGACTTTTTCAATTGTGTTAATATCAGATACATGATATGGGTTCCAGACTGATGAGCTGTATTCAAGTATAGGTCTAGCAAATGTTTTGTATGCTCTAGTTAGTAGTGTCATATTACCAGAGAAGAAGCTACGTAGGATTAGGTTAACAACTCTTAATGCCTTTTTGCCTATGTAGTTACAGTGGGTGCTAGCACTTAGATCACTAGAGATGAGTACTCCAAGGTCCTTGACAAAGTTTGGATCCTCAACAAAGTCTTGACTATTTAGCTTGTATTTTATTTTCTGATTTTTTTCTGCCAATATGTAAGACAGAGCATTTATTTGTTGAGATTTGAGGTTGCCATTTGATTGACCATTCTGATACATAGTCAAGGTCTTTTTGGAGGGTAGTAGTATTGTCTGTGGTGTTGAATAGCATTACATCATCAGTGAAGAATACGCAGTTGCTTTTAATATGACCTCAGAGGTCATTTATGTAGAGTATGAAGAGAGTTGGTCCTAAAACACTGCCGTGAGGGACACCACTGTTGACAGGTACAGAATTTGATAGGACGCTCCCACTTTTGACCATTTGTTGTCTGTTTGACAGGAATGCTTCTATCCAGTTATGTAGGTGTCCAGAGATACCGTAAGATTTTAGTTTTATAAGTAGTTTATTGTGTACCACTGAATCAAAGGCTTTACAGAAATCTATGTAGATTGCCTCTATTGCTTTGCCCTGATCGAGTTGTGTAGTCCATATGTTTTTGCAGTGTAAGAGTTGCAGATTACAGGATAGTTTTTTTCTGAAACCAAATTGTTTATTAGAGAGTAGGTTGTTTGTCTCTAAGTGAAGGATAATGGATTGGTTAATAATTGATTCCATGACTTTACAGGTGATGCAGCATAAGGAGATTGGTCTGTAATTTTCAACTAGGCTGGGGTCTCCCTTTTTGAAGATGGGAAAGACCATGGCTTGTGACCATAGTTTTGGCAAGGAGCTGGTCCTGAAAGATTTTTCAAAGATTATGCTTAGAGGTTCGGCTATGGCAGTGAATAGCTTTCTTAAGAAGTAGGCACATATTCCATCCGGTCCAATAGACAGGGATGGTTTTAGGTTGCACAGTGCTTTTTCAACAATGTCTTCTGTAAAATCATTATGTATTAGATCATTGTAGTTGTCAATGGTTCAACTAGGAAGTACTGGGCTTGATCCATTGCTGTTTACAAATACTGAGCCAAAGGATGTGTTAAAGAGGTTGGCTTTGATGGTGTCGTCGTTGCAGTCTTTGCCATTAGGTCCTATCGGGATGGGATGGATCTTGAGTCTTTTAGTTTGTTGTTTACGAAATTGTAGAAAGCGCAGGTGGAATTTGTGCATAGAAGGTTTTCCTCTTGTTTAATGTGATAATTGGTGCATTCAGTTTTTATCTGGTGGGATAGATTTTTGTATCGGCTTTTGAAGTTGGCAACGTGACCAGATTTGTTTTTTCGCCAAAGTTATCTCTTTTTGGATTGAAGCTTCCTTATTGTTATGGGTAATCTGTTTTTCCTGGTTTTGGGAGTTGTTATTGGTACATATAGTTTGATGGCTCTTTTGATTTCTAGTAAGAATATGTTGTAATGGTCTTCAACAGTATTGCATCCAGTGAATAGAAATTGCCAATCAAGGGAAGAGAGATCGCTGATTATAAGATCATAGTTGCCTTTTTTGAAGGTATAATTGGAGATTTTGTCATTGTGATTATTTTTGTGTGGACGTATGTTGAGACAAAAGTCAATCATGTTGTGGTCACTGCTGGAAAAGGGTTCTTTAATTTGTATTCCGTAAATTGAATTCAAACTATTGCAGAAGATGAGATCAAGGCAGTTGTTAAGCCTAGTGTTGTTGGTTACTAGTTGTTCCAGTCCCAGATTTGTTACATTGTAGAAGATTGCATGTATGGGTTCAGTTGTACATTTGTTTAGGGTCCAGTTAATATGAGGTAAATTGAAGTCAACAAAAAAGATAAAAGCATGTGAGCAGGATGCTATCCATGTCAGTAGTGTATTTAGCTTGTTTACATGTTCGATGTCATAATCAGGGGCTCTGTAACATAGTAAGAACCGAAATGTAATATTTAAGGTCAGTTCACAGATAATGGTCTCAGGAAGAGCAAGCTCTTGGGTAACTTGGATGTTTTTTAGATGTAAGGACTTTTTATAGAAGATAGCAACACTACCTCCTCTACAGATTTCACGATCAGATTGGTAAACATGATAGTCTCTTACTGAGGTAATGGAGTCAGGGACAGATGCGTTGAGCCATGTTTCACAGACAAATATGATGTCGAATTTTGCTGTATTTAGTAAGGATAAATTCAGGTATTTTATTTACAAGGCCTCTTGCATTGAGTAGCTTGCATTTAAGGCCAGTTGTAGTTTGAATTGAGGTAGTTGGGGGCGTGCGTGCCTAGTCTTGGGTGATGGTGGATTGGTTGAAGAAGGTTTGGATGCTGAGTTGTGGGTTGTGTAATTTTCTTTTGATACAGTCTGCATGGTAATCAATGTACAGGTCCTTCTCTCCATTGTCTAGACGATTTTTGAGTTCTGTGCATAGTATACGGGATGGGCACATTGCTGTAAGGTTAGGTCAGGATGAGATGGGAGGGTTTTATGGTTGGTGTTGTTTTTGGCAAGTGAATTTATAGTATAACTGAATTTACGTTTGCTTAATTCATTTTTGCAAATGACTCTGCAGAAGCATGGGGGCCACAGAGCTGTCTCTATTTTTGAGCTCTTGGCCAATGCAAGTAATGTCAAGTATTTCATCAGGGGAGATGGTTGATGCTTGATCGTCACTGATGATGTTGCGGACAATTGTGATATCATCATTGTTATTGATGTCCTCTAAACCAAATAAGATGGCTTTGGACGCTTTCATTCGTGACAGCTTCTCTGACGAGGATTGGGATATCATTATTTGTTGGATTTATGGTTTTTGTGGATTAGGTTTCAGTTGTTGGTTTGTAGCTATTGGATTAGGTTGCAGTTGTTGGTTTGTAGCTATTGGATGTTCAGGTTTTTGTGTTGTATCTTCTTTTTTTTTTCAAGGTTAGCTAATCATGACCTCTGAGTTTGTGTGTGTGTGTGTGTTTGTGTGTGCATTTATCAGCATATTCAGATGCTCACATTCTTTTCTTTTTTTTTTTGAAAATAATTTTATTGGTTTTTAAAGACAAACACAAACAAACAAAACATAAAAAACATCTTTCATAAATATACAAGCAGTGTGTCGGTTGGTTTACCAATTTTTTGTGCATCCATTTCGTAGTCTCAATTACAGTTACATTGCATGATAACTCATATTATCAATCAATGATTAAATACCCTAGTATCACTATTAAACAATCATTTGACTATAATTTTATTCATTCATACTTTTCAAGATAACTATAATTTACTTAGTTTATTTTATAACAATTCATATAATCCTACCAAATCTATCTTAAAAACATTTTATAAATATAATATCAAAAAAGAAAAAAAAAGAAAAATATCTTTATATATTCATTATTTTCTAAAATTCTAGATATTCTATTATTGTATTTTATCATCTAACCATTCATAGAAAAGGTCCCAAATTTTATCAAATTGTTTATCCTCTTGTTCTCTAATTTCAAATGTCAATCTGCTCATTTCAGCACATATTACCATATGTGGTGGACTTGCGAGGACGCTAGAAAATATTGGACTAAAATTCGCATGTGGTTGGAAAAAATGACAAAGAAACACATAGACTTGAAACCAGAGATTTTTTTATTGGGAATTTTACCTGACACATATAGTAAAGATTTGAAATACCTGATTGTAAATGTATTAACAGTGGCTAGGATTGTATTTGCTAAAAATTGGAAAAATGAGAAAATACCATCGCAGGAAGAATTTAAAGACTGCAACGACGACACCATTAAAGCCAACATCTTTAACACATTCTTCGGCTCAGTATTTGTAAACAGCAATGGATCATGCCCAGTATTTCCTAGCCGTACCACACATAACAACAATGATCTAATACATATCGATTTCACAGAAGACAATGTCGAAAAATCACTACGCAATCTAAAACCATCTCTATCTATTGGACCGGATGAAATATGGGCCTACTTCTTAAGAAAGCTATCCACTGCCATAGCCAAACCTCTAAGCATAATCTTTGAAAAATCTTTCAGGACCAGCTCCTTGCCTATCCTATGGTCACAAGCCACAGTCATCCCCATCTTCAAAAAGGGAGACCCAAGCCTAGTTGAAAATTACAGGCCAATCTCCTTATGCTGCGTCACCTGTAAAGTCATGGAATCAATTATTAACCAATCCATCATCCTCCACTTAGAGACAAACAACCTACTCTCCAATAAACAATTTGGTTTCAGAAAAAAACTATCCTGTAATCTGCAACTCTTACACTGCAAAAACATATGGACGACACAACTCGACCAGGGCAAAGCAATAGACGCAATCTACATAGACTTCTGTAAAGCCTTTGATTCGGTGGTACACGATGAACTACTCCTAAAAATAAAATCCTATGGTATCTCTGGACAACTGAATAACTGGATAGAAGCATTCCTGTCAAACAGACAACAAATGGTCAAAATCGGGAGCGTCCTATCAAATCCAGTACCTGTCAATAGTGGTGTCCCCCAGGGCAGTGTTCTAGGACCAACTCTCTTCATACTCTACATAAACGACTTCTGTGATCATATTAAGAGCAATTGCGTTCTCTTCGCTGATGATGTAAAGCTGTTCAATACCACAGACAATACTGCTACCCTACAAAAAGATCTTGACTATGTATCTGAATGGTCAAACAAATGGCAACTTCAAATCTCAACAAATAAATGCTCTGTCTTACATATTGGCAAAAAAATCAGAAAATAAAATACAAGCTGAATAGTCAAGATCTTGTTGATGACCCAAGCTCTGTAAAGGACCTTGGAATACTCACCTCTAATGATCTAAGTGCTAGAGCCCACTGCAACTACATAGCCAAAAAGGCATTAAGAGTTGTTAACCTAATCCTACGTAGTTTTTTCTCTGGTAATATCACACTACTAACCAGAGCATACAAAACATTTGCTAGACCAATACTCGAATACAGTTCATCAGTCTGGAACCCTCATTACGTATCTGATATTAGCACAATTGAGAAAGTCCAGAAATATTTCACAAGAAGAGTTCTCCACTCTTCTACTCGTTGTAGAATACCTTATGCCACCAGACTTGAAATTCTAAAACTAGAAAACCTTGAATTACGCCGTCTTCGGTCTGACTTAAGCATGGTATATAAAATCATACATTGCAATGTCCTACCTGTCAATGAATACTTCAGCTTCAACCATAACAACACAAGAGCACACAATAGATACAAACTCAAAGTAAACCACACCAAACTTGATTGCAGGAAATACGACTTCGGCAACAGAGTGGTCAACGTCTGGAATACTCTACCCGACTCTGTAGTCTCTTCCCCAAACCCCAAAAACTTTAACCTTAGACTGTCTACTATTGACCTCACCCCCTTCCTAAGAGGTCTGTAGGGGGCGTGCATAAGTGCACCAACGTGCCTACCGTCCCTGTCCTATTGTTTCTCTTATTCTTTTATTTTTCTTATATGTACCCATTTCATGTATTCACAACTATGTATACACTTATACTTATTATCTTGTAAACAATTGGCAAATCAAATAAATAAATAAATAAAAATAAATTATTCAGATGCTCACATTCTTATATCTATGACCGATCTACAAAATAGTAAGCATAATGATAATATTTAACCAGAGCTGTATTCACCCATCTTGCTAAGATAAAACAGAGTTTTGATTCATTTATTCAGAGTACAGATAAACCACCTGCAGTCCAAAGGTCACTGAAGGAACTGGTTTTGCTTACAAGTCAACAATGTACCTTGTGCACATACAAATTTTATATTTTATTTTATACCTGGAAAGCTATTATCTAAATATGTTTTACATTAAAACATATTTTACTTAGTTTCTCAGGGTTGTCTATTTTATGATACTGGTAAGTATATATTTTTATATAGTAATAACCATATTCCTTAATTGTATCATTACTGCCAACATGCCAGTTTCAACTCATTATGGTCAGATAGGGTTGTTCTAATGATGCTATGTGAAGTGCTCAGGAAGAGATGCACCATTGATAGCAATATAAATATGAAAGTAAAAACAAGAATGCAATCAAACTAGTTGATACAATTTCTAGGAAGACTATTGCACAGTCTAAAATCACGATTTTCTAAATTCTCTATCTGGAGGACATCCAGATGACACCAAATAATCTGAACATTGGCTCTGAAGGAATACTTTAAATCAGTTTTTCCCAATCTCAGCAAGCTCCCAGAATTCCCTAGCCGTCCATGAAGCAGCAGGCCCCTAATGAAATGTCTGCAAACTGTTGGGCACATTGTTTGCCAAGTGCCATGATCGTTTGCAAATTATGGGTCATCATTCTAAGCCCCGTAAGGAATTCATCCCAGAATATTAAAAACAGACTTTCAGCATAACCCATAATCAACTGCTACATATTTATTTATTTAGCATATTGCAAACTGATGTGTAAAGCTGACAAAATTCCAGGGTAGAAAAACTATGTTTCATCTTTTTTTCTTAGAAAAAATCTATTGGATAAGTTTGCTTACCATACGCAAAATGAAACTCTGATGAATAGGATATAAAATAGGCCTTGGTCTTCAAAATTGAGAACATTAAGTAATCCTAACAGCTCAGTTTTCAATAATAATTTTAGCGGCAAAGTGGGGTTGGATCAAGGAACAAAAATCTCCTTCCTACCTCTTTCAAAATTGCAGGTATCGAAGCTTTAACCTCCATTATAGGACAGCTTGCCATTTCCCTATTGATTTAGTGAGCAAAATCATTAATATATTTTTGAACAAGGCAGATTCAGCAGAAAGCAGATCACATGACAGTTCTGGAGCTCTTTTCTAATATTCAAGGATGTTATCTAACCATGTACTGTATCCAGGAGTGGGATTCTACCAGTTCGCATCTATTCGCTAGAACCAGTTGTTAACATTCTAAGCAGTTTGGAGAACCAGTTGTTAGAAGAAATTACTGGCCTAATCCTGTAAGGAAGGCAGGAAGGAAACATTCTGGTGTCGCTTACAGAAACTGCCTCTCCGTTAACCCTTATTACATTCTAGTCAGGACTAGACTTCCTGTCTCAGGAATGTCTCTGGAGTTTTTTTCCCCTTCCTTTGCTGGTACTTTGCTCATGTAGAGTGACCATTCAAAGTTACAATGGCACTGAAAAAAGTGACTTATGACCATTTTTCACACTTACGACTGTTGCAGCATCCCCACAGTCATGAGAGGCCAGGCGAGGAGATGCATGCCTCGATGTGAGTGATATTGAGTTGGCCACACCCAACCAATAACATGACCACCAAGCCATGTCCACCCAGTCACATGACCACCAAGCCACGCCCACAGAACTGGTTGTTAAAAATTTGAATCCCACCCCGACTGTATCTACTTGCACTTTTTAGTCAATAATGATCAAAAGTAGGGAAGACATTTTCTCATCATTTGGAGCATCACTTTAGTTTGTTTATTCATCTATTCATCCATTCAACTTATATTGCTGACCCCGTTATGAGCCATAACTCATCGCAATATGATAAAAAACAAGCAATTATTTTTTTAAAAAAAAATGAATTATCAAAATTCATTTTATTTGGACTGTACAGTTTGGGACTGACTTAGGACTTCTAGTACAGGTAGTTCTCAACTTACAACAGTTCATTTAGTGACTGTTCAAAGTTACAGCAGCACTGATGTCACTTATGGCCATTTTTCACAGTTATGACCTTTGCAGCATCCCCATGAACATGTGATCAAAATTCAGATGCTTGGCAACTGGTTCATACTTATGACCCAGTGTCCCAAGATCATGTGATCACCTTTTGCAACCTTCTGACAAGCAAAGTCAATGGGGAAGCCAGATTGACTTAACAACTGGGTTACTAGCTTGTCAATTGAGGTAAGAAAGATTGTAAAATGGGACAAAAATCACTCAATAAATGTCTCACTGAACAACAGAAATTTTGGGCTCAATTGTGATTGTAAATTGAGGACTACCTGCAATTTCTTTTGGTGTTTCTTTTTTTTAATCCTCTACTTTTTTTCATAATACTATTAGAAGTATCTTAGAATTATGTTTAATGTTCTAATGTTAATGGTGTACATGTTAATGTAATAGGTGTTAATGTTAATGTTCCAATTATAATATTATAGGTGTACAGAGTATGTATGCACACACACCACACACATATACTACCTTGCCACATATTGATGTAATTATTTTCTATTGGGAAACTCAGGCAAAGGAGGAAAAGAAGAATTCGAGAGCTTTCAACGTGCATAAAAACTGAGGTCTGAATGCAGGCAGTGAGCATGCAGCCAATGGACAGCAACACCAGGAAGAAAGACTATTAGAAGCTGGAGAAATAGCAAGGCCTGAAAGAGGAAATAGAGATAATGTGGAAAGTAAAAGCCATAGTAATCCCAGCAGTGGTAGCAGCAATCATGGCTGTGACTCCAGGGGTGGGATTCAAATTTTTAACAACCGGTTCTGTGGGCGTGGCTTGGTGGTCATGTGATTGGGTGGATGTGGCTTGGTGGTCATGTTATTGGCTGGGTGTGGCCAACTCAATATCACTCCCATCGAGGCATGCATCTCCTCGCCTGGCCTCTCATGACTGTGGGGATGCTGCAACAGTCATAAGTATGAAAAATGGTCATAAGTCACAAGGCTGCCAAATCTCAATACAATTGCATAGTTTGCTAGCTATAGTGATCATTCATAGTGACTCCTGAATGCTTAACCTCATGCAGAATTTCATGAAGATATTAATCCTATTGAATGTTAAAAAGGATACTTATGAAAAAAAAATGAAGTGCCATTTATATGTGGGGAAAACTCAGCTATTCTTATCATTTCTTTAATCTAAAAAACAAGAGAGCGAAACCAAAACAGACAATAAGGATCAAGCATATAAACAGAGCATTCTGTTTTATTCTTACTTGACCACAGCTAAATTTCTATTTCATTTGAAATCTTTCATTTATTTTCAAATAAATGATACCAGTGATTTCTGGGCCAATTGCCTACACTTTTGTGACTGCATTTCTTATGTTAGGGATATATTGTAGAGCTATAAAGAAGAAAATCAGATAGTTCCTGTTTTGGTGAGGCAAAATTCTGATTATAAACATCAAGTACTGTACACAGTAGTGCTGAAAAGTCTAGCTGGTATGAAAATGATCACACGAAGGAAGATTTTACATGCAGAAAGTCCCTAAGGGGACTTATTATTTCTGTATAACATTTTTTCCCCTGTTCTTCAGCTGCCAATGTTCTCAAAATAGCTAACACAAAATCAATAACGGCAAGTTGTTAAAATCTATAAAACATAGCACCAAATTGAAAAAAAAATGCCTGGTGGGGAGGGAGAAAGGAAACACCATTTAATTATACAACAGTTTTGTACAATGAATGAATGGGTTTATTTGATTTGATCAGAACTTGAAAGTTGCTATTTACTCAGTGGCTGACTTCATACACCACACGTAGCAAATTATATAAAAATATACCATGCAAATCCCCCAAACTGGACATTTCAGGGTCTGGATCAAGGCTTAAATAATCTCAAAAGTACAACTTAATTGTGTAATATCCTCTGTTCTGATTTCATATGTAGCATGGCATTGTAAGCAAAGTCTTAGTGAGTTGTTTTCTAGGCAGATGATCTCTATGTTGCATTTTTGCCATCATCATCAGCCATAGATATCAAAGCAGGTTAAGATGGGAAATGCTGTGAGCAGGTTCTTCAATGGCACTTGGTTTGATCAAATGCCTACCAGGTAGATTAGACCAGACCAGACCTAAAAAACTTCAATGAAAGACTAGAGCTACTTTTATTGAATTTGGCTATAATACAGATAATACAGATACAGATAATACAGATAATCAGAGTTGGAAGGGACCTTGTAGGTCATCTAGTCCAACCCCCCGCCCAACCGGGAGACCCTACACCATTTCTGACAAATGGCAGTCCAATCTCTTCTTGAAAGTCTCAAGTGATGATGCTCCCACAATTTCTGAAGGCAAACTGTTCCATTAGTTGATTGTTCTCATTGTTAGAAAGTTTCTCCTTGTTTCCAGGTTAAATCTCTCCTTGTTCAGTTTCCCTCATTATTCCTTGTCTGGCTTACAGGCGCTTTAGAAAATAGCTTGACCCCTTCCACCCTGTGGGAGCCCCTCAAATATTGGAAGACCGCTATCATGTCTCCCCTGGTTCTTCTCTTTACTAGACTAGCCAAGCCCAGTTCCTGCAACCGTTCGTTCTATGCTTTAGCCTCCAGTCCCCTAATCATCCTGGTTGCTCTTCTCTGTACTTTTTCTAGAGTCTCAACATCTTTTTTATAATGTGGTGAACAAAACTGGATGCAGTACTCTAGGTGTGGTCTTACTAAGGCTTTATAGAGTGGTATTAGTACTTCCCTTGATCTTGACTGTATCCCTCTGTTAATACAACTTAGGATTGCATTAGCTTTTTTGGCGGCGGCTGCACACTGCTGGCTCATATTTAGCTGGTTGTCCACTAAGACTCCAAGATCCCTCTCACAGTTACTGCTATTGAGCCTGGTTTCACCCAGTCTATATGTGTACTTTTGGTTTTTCTTGCCTAAGTGTAGGACTTTACTTTTCTCTACATTGAATTTCATTTTATTAGATACGGCCCAGTGTTCTAGTCCATCAAGATCCATCTGGATCTTGAGCCTATCTTCTTGGGTGTTAGCTATTCCTGCCAGCTTAGTATCATCTGCAAATTTGGTAAGTTCCCCTTCTATTCCCTCATCTAATAACAGAGGGCTGATTGTATCTCATCCCCCTTCTTATTCCTTAGTGAATCGGGGAGTGTCTACATGAGCTGCCTCCAAATAAGATTCTCAGGACTTTAAAAAAAATGTTCTGGGCCTCATTTGCTTAGGTAACTATTCTTCCATATTTCCATGAAGGGACAGGCGATTGTCAACCAACGACCACAATTGAACGACCAGAATTGTGGTTGTAAGTCATTGCAGTCAAGTCACCCCAGACTGAACTTTAAAACCTTTTTTTTTATTCTGGTCATCAAACAGGTCACTGCACTTGTAAAACAAATCACATTATAAGTTTGAATCCAGTTTATCCAATGTGCATTTTTGGTTGAAAAATGGCAAAAATAAATAAATCACAAAACATGATTGCGTGACCACAGGATGCTGGAAAAGGTCATAAATGTGACCCAATTCCCTCTGTGGCAGTTTTAACTTCAAAGACAGATCATAAGTAAGTTTTTTTTTAGTACAACATAACTTCAAATGGTCATTAAGTAACCAATAGTATGTCAAGGACAACCTATAATCTTCTTAACTTTCCATATCAGGTTACCACAAAGATGGAGTGTATGCATATGTGTATATATTTATTAAATTGTGAGGCTTGGATGTCATCCAACATGATCCTTTCACTATAGCAGGAAAGACATTCCTTTCCTGTATTATCTATTGCCAAATCCAGTTAGGTTATGACAAGGACAGCAGTTGTCTTCTGGATATGTATACATAATAACTTGTGTATATCTTTCTATAAGAATTTGGACTTAAAAAAACATCTGATTGGAAAAACAAAGAGTATAATTTAAAATATATTGGTTTATTTTAAAGCCTTCATAGAGCTGTTACTATATGTTACTTAATTATTTTCTATTGTGTTAAAATGGCTTGCATGAACAAAAGATTTAAATGAGATCCAATAGTAAACTTGATTTTAAGATTACTGCATTTAACTTAACTGCTTTGCGTCTTTTCTTTTCTTTCTTTTTTCTTACCCAGCCATAAGTAATTTCATAAAGGAGATGGAAACACTTTCTATTAGCTGGATAATTCCCTGAAGAGGCCCATGATTGGTCTAACACAGGCCTGTCAAACTAATGGCCCAGAGGCCAGATGCGTCATGCACAGGCCACACCCATGCCAGCTCCAGAAAGGCAAAAAAACATCACGATACATCATGTGATGTGATCGAGTTTGACACCCCTGGTCTAATTGAACAACCTTGCCAAAGAAAGATCAAGGTCAAAAATGGGCTGGATCAGTTCAGGGGTTTTGAAGAAAAACATTCAGAAAAAAAAAAATCCCCATTCATTCTTAGGAAGGAGGCAGTTGGAGAAGGGCTCAAAAGGCAGTGAATTCTCAGTTCTAAGTTCTCCTCACTTCTAATCACCCAAGTCCAACCAGAACACATGCAGTCTGTCCTGTGTTTCTCACGGCACACATACACAAATATAGAAACCCAACAGAAGTCTAAAGACACACTCGTGCAAATAAAACACATAAGCTCCCATCTGATGGGACTGTCAACCAAATATGCACACATACACAGAGGAAACAGGTGCACATCATTTTGATTAGAAATTATTCATATACACAGAGAAAGATTGCAACATGTTATTTCATTTCACAGAAGAAAATAGAAATTCTTCTAATGGCCAATGCTGATAAAGCGGTTGGAAATTGGAAATAATTCAGAGAGAGAGAGAGAGAGAGAGAGAAACAGAGGGAGACAAAGAGAGACAGGGAGACAGAAAATTATCAGATTGACTCAAATGTGGGAATAGCAGATTATTTCTTTTTCTAGAAAAGTGTGCAACACAGTATGTTACCCTCTAACCTTTCTTACAGCCATGAAGTGGTTCTATTTCCTTTTCCCCGGAGCAAAAAGAATATTTAACATTGTAATATTAATGTAATATTCCCAATAAAAATTTAAATGTGCAGCAAAGGCAAACATTTGGGCAACAGATGGAAGAAGATTGGCCATCTTGTAATACAAAAACAAAAATGGGGATAATCAAAGCTTACCCATAGCAATAAAAAGGTATCCACTTCTAAAGAAAATATGTCTATCTGAGGCATTTTTACTTTCTTGGTACCAAAATGTCATTGTCCAGGCACACTAAGTAAGCTATTAGTTGTTTTCTGAGGGCTTGGCATAACATTATATATAAACCAAACTACTCTAATTTCATTAACAATCCATAGTTTACAAAATCTTAGCTTGGATCAAATAGTTGAGAAAGGAAATGGCAATGTATTTTCCGTATGGGCATTAAAGCTGGCAACTGAGTTAGATACCATTAGGGAACACAATGGATAGGGACAATGTAAACTGATCCTTGCAAATTTTGTTTCTTTGTTAAATTTATTTGCCACCTATCTCACAGGCAACTCTGAGGCAATTCTGTGGAGCTTGAATTCCTAACAAATCTACACTACAGACCTTGTTTCTTTGAGTTGACAAAATATCATATTGTTTGTTCGTTATTATTTCTGATTAAGTGCTAGAGCACTGAGAGGAGGCACAATTTCAAATCCATTTTAAAATGAAAATGTTTAAGACCCTCCAGATCAGGGCTGTCAAACTCGTGGCCCGCAGACCAGATGTGTCATGCGCTGGCCACACCCACACCCAGTTTAGCGAAGGGGGAAAAGTCACGATAAGTCACATGACACCAGTGTGATCACGAATTGGACACCCCTGCTCCAGATGAATGGGAATATTAGGGTATAGCTTGTGTGCATGGCTAGACACTTCCATGCTTTGTGTGTTGCAGGCAGTCATCTGCATAGAGTTTTAATGACACTGGTGTGCCTATTTGTGTATCTTTATGATTATATTTATATACAATTATTTAGAGGGATGTGTTGCTATTTAAATACCTGCATATTCCTGCAGGACAGGGACTAGAACAGATTGTTATACAGTGATTCCCTGAAGAGCACAAATCAAGCCATCAGAATAAACTATTGTACTTCCATTAAATTCTAGTTTTAAAATGTCTGATTACATATTGTGTGCCAAGAAAGACCAGCATGGCATTTCTCAACTTCTGTGAGAGTGAAAGAATTTACCCAAAGCAAAGCTTGATTGAAACCTTACACAAAAGAGAAAATATAATTGTTGGACTCTCTCATCAGCTCAATAAGGATGATAACCAAGCTACAATGTGGAAAGCAAGTTATTTGGTGGCAAAAAGAAAGAGAAAGATATAGTTATTTATCTTGTTTAAAAGATAGGGTCACAGTTAAGGGCAAAATTTATATATAATTATTTTATAAAGATTCATTTTCATGGATTTTTTAACAAACAGTGAAAAGCTATCACCCCTTCCCTATAGATTTGTATCACTTGCCAAATCCCAGAGGGTCAAATACAGCTTGTGATTATTTAGAATAAAATAGCATGAAACAGTAAATATATAGATATTGAAACTACCTCCCCCCTATTTCTTATTGTAATGTTGGCACATGGGTGCTTTATCTGAATCAGGACCACAATGAAATTTCCATAGTAAGAAACTTCAATGTGGTCCTGAAGATAAGCATTTATCTACCAACTTTAAAAATTCATCTCTCGCTATTTGCTTCCTGAATTAATTTTTTTCACCTTCAGTTTAGTGATTTGAAAATAAAACAGTAGCACCCAATTCCAATCTACATCAAGGACTATATTCCTTTACTTCCTACTCAAGCAGAGTGGGAGAATCCTGGGCGTGTAGCAGGCCAGACCTTCATATTCCACAATCACAATTTACTATGGTTTAAATCTGTGGTTTCTCATTCCTAATATCCAAACTCCTAATATCCAAGGAGATGGGTATTCAAAAGCCCCAAACATGCTAAGGGAATGTACACACATGTGCACATTCTCACAGATACCTCCATCTCCATCTCTCTCCCTTAAGCACTGAACAGTGACAGGAAAGATTTGACTAGGCAGTAGCTATGGTAACAATACTCTGTGTAATCAGGGGTGTTTGCAGTTGTTTGGTGCCCTGTAACTATTACACAGTTGAATTCAATTGCAATAACTTTTTAGAGCTACCCATGTAGCTCTAAATCATCATGTAGGTCAGAAGGAATAGAACATTGTTAGGGTTTGGAGATTAACCCCTAGCAGAGTATTGCAGCAGTAGTCAAGCCAGGCAACCAAAGGAGAGCGGAAGGGCCCTAGAGTATACACACACTGAACACAAACACTGTTTGTAGTTTAAATAGTTTTTAATCCAGTTAGAGTTTAAGCATTGTCATTCAGTCCATTAAGTCATTCACAGTATTTCCATCCAGTAAGACTCACTAGTATAGTCCAAGTTAAGAGTCCTTGCAATATCTTTATCAGCCGATAAAGATATCTTCTCCTCCTCCGGTTTCACTCTCCAGAGAAACAAACGCTGGATATTCAGCAAACAGTAGCAAACAATAACAGTTCAGTCACAGGCACTCACAGTCAGTAATCTCAGTTAGTCGCAGCAGCACACAGTTACAGCCAGCTCAGACAGTAAACTCACAGTAAGCTTTCCAGCTTCTAATGCTTCCTTATATTGTAACTTCTAACCGCACCCTTAATCGGCTAATTGCCTGCTGCATTGTGCTTAAAGTTATAAGCACTTAAACCATGATATCTAAGTTTTATATATTTATTCACCCAAACCATATTTGGTATCAATGTTATACCTAACATACTCCCCTTTTGGGTGAAACAAATATATAATACCTTTACAATCTAACCCCATATTTTTCACAACTCTCCTGGTGCTTACTGGCACCTTGGGCTTTAGTAAAATTATCAGCTAAATTGTCCTCCGACATACAGTACTCTAGCTGAATCATCTTACTTCTTACAGATTGTCTCACGTTTAGGTATCTTAGATCTGTATGTTTGCTCCTTGTTTTTACTCCAATATTTGTGGCCATTTGAATTGCTGCCTGATTATCTTCATGTATAATTATAGGATAATCTACAGTTATACCTATATCAATTAACATTTGTTTATACATTATTAACTCTGTACATAACAATGATAAACAGGAGAATTCTGCCTCCATAGTAGACAAACTTATATGCTGTTGTCTAATTGACTTCCAGCCTATTAATGTATTACCCAGCATTATGGCTGTTCCTGAAGTCGACTTTCTAGTGTCTCTTTCTGATGCAAAACTAGCATCTGCATAAGCACTCAAAATTAAATCACCCTTTGGTTCTAAATACAATGAATAATTCATTGTCTTTTTAAGATATCTTAATATCCTCTTAGCTGCATTCCAGTGTCTTTCACATGGTGCAGAATTGAATCTAGCCAACTGATTCACGCAGTACGATATATCTGGTCTAGACCAATTACTAATATAACTCAAACTACCAATTAAAGATTGATAAATCACCTTATCAAACTCAGGGCTTTGTTCATCAGTGTTGCTAAACTCCTGACTCATTGGAGTCTTAGCTGGCTTACAAAGCTCCATCTTGTAATCTTTTAGCAATTTGCTTATCTTATCTTCCTGAGATATCTTAAAACCTTTCCGTGTTTTCTTTATATTCAAACCGAGATACTTCTTTATCTCCCCTAATTGCTTGATCTTTATTCTCTTTCCTAATGATGATATTATTTTATTTGCTTCATCATTAGTTTCAGTTATCAAAGCAATGTCATCTGTGAATAGTAATAATAATGATACTTTCCCATTTGTCTCCCTCTTAAACAGACATGGATCGGCTAAACCAGCTTTAAATCCTATATTTTCTAGTTCCTTTACAATATACTGGTTCCATTCATAGCCTGATTGTTTAAGACCATAGAGGCTTTTCTTTAACAACCAACAATCATTATTATCCTTACTTTCACTTTTAATACCAACAGGTTTTTTCATATAAATAATATGTTTTAATGGGGCGTGCAAGTAAGCAGTTTCCACATCTAGATGGTTAACTATATAGTTTTTACTAGCTGCCCACACTAAAGCTGCCCTCAAGGTTGCTGCCTTAAGACTAGGTGCAAACACCTCATCGTAGTCATTGGCATTCTGCCTAAAACCTTGGGCTACTAACCTTGCCTTATGGATTAAATTACCATTTTTATCTGTTTTTACCTTAAATATCCATTTGCAGCTAATGGATTTCTTTCCTGCAGGTAATTTGGCATTTTCATACACCTTCATATCACTTAATGAATTCAGTTCCTTATTCATTGCTGCATACCATCTTTCTTTTTCCTTATTAGGATACTTTTTAATTTCTTCTACAGAATTAGGAACTTGATTAATCTGGCACACTGTGTTAGCCTGGTACCTATCAGGCGGTCTAGATACACGTGTAGTTCTTCTGGGAATTACAGGGCTTACAGGAGGACTTTGTTGAACTACTACCTGTTCATCTTCCTCATCCTGTTCAGCTATTGAATCTGTTTCTTCCTTTATGGGCACTATTTCATCCTGTATTTGTCTCTTTACTTTATTTTTAAAGTTACAGGGATAACTAATGGGATTTCTATAGGATTCAATAATTACATCTTTATTGGCATCCTGTTCTAATTTCTCCCATCCTTCATGTTCTAGAAATTGGGCACTAGCACTACATAACACTTTAGATGTGCCTTTCTCCCAAAAATCTATATGCCCTATGGTTTGCCTGATAACCAACGAAGAAAAATCTTTTAGCTCTATGTTGCCCTTTTTTTCTGAGTTGTGCAGGAATATGCACCCATGCTGGTGCACCAAATGTGTGCAGGTAACTTAAATCAGGTTTCCTGCCATGCCATCTGGTAAATGGTATTTCACCTGTTGTTGTATTAACAACGTTGTTCAATATGTTATTAGCACACATTGTAGCCTCCCCCCACAAAGAATCAGGTAACCCAGAATCATTTAACATTGTTCTAACCATTGCCTGTAGTGTTTGGCCTCTTCTTTCAATAAAAGCGTTATGTTCTGGCCTGTATGGAGCAGACTTCTTATGCTCTATTCCAGCTACTTTAAGTCTGTTCTGGAATTTGTTATTAACAAATTCCGTGCCATTATCTGTCACCAGGGTTATCAGTTGACGTTTAGACTTTCTTTCAGCAAACCTAAGCCAATTGAAAAATGTTGATATGTTTCAGTTTTGCTTTTCATTAAATAGCAAAACCCATATCTAGAATAATGGTCAATAATGCTCAGTATATATCTAGCACCCCCATACTGGGTTTCTTTGGACCTATTATGTCTGCAAATACTACTTCTAAAGGTTCTTTTGTTTTGAAACCATTTAGCCTATTTGCAGGCAATACCTTGCTCTTATCTTCACAGCAAACATTACAACGCAAATATTTATCACAAGGTTTTAACCTTATTCCTTCAGATAACTCAACTGTACGTTTTAGCATTTTAAAATTTACATGCCCCAAACGCCTATGCAATAAATGGATACATTCATCATGAGGCTTTATATTATTAAATACAGTTTGAGCCTCCCCTTTCTTACTATTATCTAAGACATATAATGTTCCATTTAAAGCTGCAGTTACCCTTTTGTTATCTTTTTCAATTATGCAATTATTATCTTTAAAAGTAATTACATAACCTAATTTATCTAATACCCTTACTGAAAGCAAATTAAACTTTAGTTGCGGTACATACAACATTTTTATATCCTGGTTTATGTACGGACAACGTGCAAAACCTTGACCTTTTGCTTTCAGGTTCCAGCCGTTTGCAAGAGATATATGTTGAGAGCTTTTAGACATTTTTATAAATTTTGTCTTATCTCTTGTGATGCAGTGGGATGCGCCACTGTCAACCACCCATAAATTATTCTTCACATCAGAGTTGCTAAACGTGGCTAGTTCAAATGCTTTCTTTGGCTTTTTTACATTCTGGCCTTTTCTCTTTTTGCAGAATCTTGCCAAATGTCCTTTGCCTCCACAATTAAAACACTTTTTAATTGTGTATGCCGTTGAAGATAAATTCTCTTCTTCCAGGTGCTTTACTTTGCTTTGCTGGTTTCTTTCAAGCTTTGAAGATAATTTCTCTTCTTTCTTATCTTCTCTCAGCTCGTCACGCTCACGCCTTCTTCTGGCTTCTTCTAATAGCCTGCCTGTAATCTCGGTTAATGAGAGGCTTTCTTTTGGCAATACCTCTAACGAAGTCACATAGTCATCATAGCTTTGATCTAATGAAGATAATATTATGTAGACTTGTTGCAGTTCATTAAATATAAGCTCTTTTTCTTGCAATTCTTGAAAAATGCTCTTCATACAGTTTAAATGAACTAACATATCTCCATTCCTCTGAAGATGCGTTCGAAAAGCTTCCGTGTAAGATTTATATGTGCTCCTACACTGTCCCGAACATAAATCTTCCTGAGGTTCTCCCAGCAGTTTGCAGCATTTTCTTCTCCACGAATATGGACAAGCTGCTGATCACAGAGAGTCAGTCCTATGATGCATAAAGCCTGCTCATTCTTCAGTTTAAAGTCTTGTAACTTTTCGTTATCATCATCATCAGCAGGATCCCATCTACTCACATCTGGTGGGTTTACTATAATGTCCCACAAACCTTCTCTGCGTAGAAGTAAACTACATTTCATTGACCATGAAACATAGTTTGTTCCATCCAGCCTGGATATCATGGACAGTTGTGACAAATTTACTTGTGCCATTACTCTTCAGATATTTTAACTATTTTAAACTAATTAAAACAGTTTGTTTATACAGTAATGTGCAACTCACACCAACTCTCTCTGCTATATCCTGGTTAGTTAGACTATGCTGCTGGGCCCATAACCAATGTTAGGGTTTGGAGATTAACCCCTAGCAGAGTATTGCAGCAGTAGTCAAGCCAGGCAACCAAAGGAGAGCGGAAGGGCCCTAGAGTATACACACACTGAACACAAACACTGTTTGTAGTTTAAATAGTTTTTAATCCAGTTAGAGTTTAAGCATTGTCATTCAGTCCATTAAGTCATTCACAGTATTTCCATCCAGTAAGACTCACTAGTATAGTCCAAGTTAAGAGTCCTTGCAATATCTTTATCAGCCGATAAAGATATCTTCTCCTCCTCCGGTTTCACTCTCCAGAGAAACAAACGCTGGATATTCAGCAAACAGTAGCAAACAATAACAGTTCAGTCACAGGCACTCACAGTCAGTAATCTCAGTTAGTCGCAGCAGCACACAGTTACAGCCAGCTCAGACAGTAAACTCACAGTAAGCTTTCCAGCTTCTAATGCTTCCTTATATTGTAACTTCTAACCGCACCCTTAATCGGCTAATTGCCTGCTGCATTGTGCTTAAAGTTATAAGCACTTAAACCATGATATCTAAGTTTTATATATTTATTCACCCAAACCATATTTGGTATCAATGTTATACCTAACAAACATGATGCCTTAATCAATAGACCAGACACTCTCTCTCTCTTTCTCTCCCTCACCCCACCCTCTCTGTACAAATTGCCTACTATTTCATAATGTCTTAAACTGTGTCCTATCCTAATTAATATATAAAATTGCTTCATCCAATAAATGAGATGAGGTTTAAAACATTTTCTTTACAAGTTACAGTCATCTATATACATCTATGTTTACTTAGCCTTCAACAATCCATTAGTTTGCAGATATATTGGATTTTAACTTTCATAACTGCTAATGAAATATTCCTCCTTCAGGTGATGATCTTAGGCTAGTCACTTATTTTTAAGCAAACAAAATGACTGGTATCTTAAATCAAGTCTACAAAAAGTTATGGCCTATATCCTCGTAATAAACATTAATATTTCACATGGATATTGTTGATATTTGATATTAATTTGATATTATAATTAATATTAATACAACTAATGTTAGTGTCAAAATTCCAAATAACAGCCCAGATGAAATCAAAACTCCAAGGCCAAAGGCTTCCTCAAAGTACAGATTTATTAGGCAAGTCATATTGGCATGGCAGGTGAAAACCCAACTCTGAATCTCCCCAGATTTTCTCCACCCAACTCAACCTCCAAAGCTCTTCTCCTAACCCTAACTCACTACACACAGCCATCACATGTAATCAGGTCACAGTCTCAAACCCGATAACTCTCTCCATGCCCCTCCAGATGCTGGTGAGAGTGTCCTTGGTTCCCAGAAGAAATAATGTTATTTTGGCTACATGCTCACCCAGATATCTCTACTCCCCCCTCCTTTTCCCACAGTTCTATCCAGCCTCACTGTGGCAACCATGAAGACATTCCAAGATGGCTCCAAATTGACAGTTAATATATTATTCATATAATCTCAAAGCAGATCGTCTATCACATAAAATCTTGGCCTCACAGAATTCTGTAATCTATTAAGAAAGGTGAAGGTTTTGGGGAGGGCGGAGCTTGTGTCGCAGCGGTACAGCATGCAGTCTTTAAGCTCTAAGATCTCTGCTGATATCTCCATTGCAGGACGGTCCCAATGGATCTAAACCGTCCTGTAGAGATGGTGACAGAGGAGGGCACATCCTGTCAATCCCAGGGACATCACAAAGTCCCTGGTAGATCCAGGAGAAGCCCTTTTTCCCCGCAGTGGAAAGGCAGCCATTAAAGCTGCTGAAGCTGGGACAGCTCTGGAACGGAAGAAAGCTGGAAAGAAAGTGTGTCAGTTTGGTGAGATAATTCTCTACTTATTTTTTTCTGGAGAGAACACCCTAAAAGACTAAAAATTAAATTTAAAAGTGAAGATAAAAGCGCTCAAGCATAAATTAAACCTGAAGGGTTTTTTTTTTTTTTTGTTCTTTTTATTGGAACTTTGGATTTTGTTAAAACTTTTTAACTTTTAAACTGGACTGGTCTTTCCTTTTTAATTTTTATTTTTTCCCTTCAAAATAACTCTTTGGAAAAGTTGTTTATTCTCTTGCTTTTTCTTGTTAATAATTTTAGAGTCTTTATATTTTTCATTATTCCTGATTTTAATATTAGAGGGGAAGGGAAAGGAAAGGGAAATAAGTAGCGCTGCCACCTGGAGGCTTGGATACATTGTTTTCCTTTCTTTCTTTCTTGTTGATACATTTGCTGTTACATTCAAGGACTCTGTGCTTTCACTGAAAAGACAGTGGGAAGAGCATGTAGATTGTTTGCAGGTGCTCTTCTGTGGAACTACTGATAGCTGGAGTCTGGATTTGAAATTGAAGAAGGAAGATTGAAGTGACCTTGAAAACAGAACTGGAAATTTTGTTTTTTGATTTAGTAAAGAGCCTCGAACATATAGTGGCAGTGCTTTGCTTGTTGACAGAATTGCATTTTCTCTTTCCTTTGTTTTTTTCTATTCCCGCCCCAGTTGGATTTTTATATTTGGACTTATGCAAGAATAAGACTACTTCCCCCCCCCCTCCCTTTGTTTTACCTCTTAGGCAAGGGGAATATACAGATTTCTGTCTTTTAAAATCTTTTCTTAATTTTTTTATTTTTTCATCCTTTTTCCATTTTATTTTTTTTCTACATAATTGGAACCAATTGGATTAAGGTATTCAAGTGCCTGAAGATTTTTCCCTTCCCTCTTCTATTTTTAATTATTTTTTCTTTTACTGAGTGGCAATTGCCTGCTCTTGCTTTTTCTTTTCAATTTTTCTATTGTACTTTAAGATGAGCAGAAAAATACCAGCCTCAACTTCTTTAATCCTGACTTCTTCTTCCTCACCATCTGGAGGACAATGATCAATACAGGTGATGTTGCAACAGGAGAAGGAGAAGGAAGTGACACTGCAGGTGATTATGAAGGAATTCAAAAGATACAAGTAAAAACAGATAATATTGAAAAGAGAACGGAGAATATTGAGCAAAGAACGGAAAAGACGGATGAAAAAATAGAAAATATTCAACAGATGATGATGCAATACGAGGATAGGATTAAGAAAATTGAAGAACAAAATGTACAAAGAGATAAGAAGATTGGAGATATGGATACCCGATTGAGTGAAGTGGAAAGAGATAAGGGCAGATCTCTGCAATCATTGGGATGAGAAATTGATAGATCAAAATTCTATCTTAGATTTCAAAATATAGAAGAAGAAAAGGGTGAAAACCTTGCTGAAATGATGACAGAAATCCTGGCAGAAGCATGAGAGGTAACTAAAGAGAAGATGATGGATGGAATGGACAAGGTTTTTTGTGTTTATACAAGATATGCGATGAGAAATAAACTGCCAAGAGAAGTTCATATCAGATTTACTAAGGAAATAATAAAATCACAAATACTGCAGGTGGCAAGACAAAAAACACTAAAGTACAAAGATAAAGAAATAGTGGTACTGAAACAGGTACCGAGAAGAGTGAGAGAGATAAGAAGAGAATATTTATTTTTGACCAAAGAGTTACTTAAGAGAGGAATAAATTACAGATGGCTGATACCCAAAGGTCTCATGTTTACCTGGCAGGAAAAAAGACACAGAATTGATACAGTTGAAAAAGTGGAGTTATTCTATCTGGAATATTTTAGAGGAAGGGAGGAAGATACAAGAAAAGAAGAGTCGTTAATTGAATTTCAAGAGGAATGTACAGCAGTAATTGAAAAAGAGGAAGGAGCCATAGGTGGTGTACCCAGAGAACAACGAGAACCAAGATCTACTAGAGCAACAAATCCTTCTTACAAAGTCTAAAATGGATGAGAAAAAATTGATTACAATTAATATAAATGGGCTTAATTCAGCTATTAAAAGAAGAAAAGTATTTCATAAATTAGAGAAATTAAAATTTGATATAATCTGCCTACAAGAAGTACATATTAAAAAACAACATGATTATATATCGAAACACAAAAATTAGGGAAATTATTTACAGCGTTAACATATTGTAAAAAAAGAGGAGTGGTGTTATACATCAGAGATACAATCCCTGCAGAACAAATATATACAGATGATGATGGAAGGATTTTGAAGGTGGAGATAACGGACAATAATTTAAAGACACTTTTAATAGCAATTTATGCCGCAAATGATAATCAAGAAGATTTTTACAGGAAATTACATATGAAAATAATTGAACTGGACTATGCTAATATCTGTCTGATGGGAGATTTTAATGGAATAATAAATAACAAATTGAATTATAAAACACAAAAAACAACAAAGAAAACTAGAAAGACATTGCCAAAATCCTTCTTTCGAATGGTAGATGAGATAAACTTAAAAGATGCATGGAGAGAGAGAAATGCGGAAAATAAACAATATACCTTTTATTCAAATAGACATGCATCATGGTCTAGAATAGATATGATATGGATGTCAACAGAATTGCTTTCTTTTTTTTTTAAGCAAATTTTATTAATTTCAAAGACAAACAAATCATCATCAACCATTACATATTTGAACCTTTTTCCATTATAAATTTTACAAGTCAGATAAAACCTTATTTTATACAATACAATTCTATTTTAAGCCATTTCCATATGAGCATAAAAATACCTCTTATCCAATTTCTCTTTACTTCTCTTTACTCTTATTCAATTTCACTATTATTATTTCATCTATTTCTTTCTGACTTGATTACCATTATTCTCATTCTGTATTTCTACAAGGTTTTATTAATACTCTCAAAAACATAAACACACAACAAACAAACATATAAAAAATCTTTTAGGAAAGTAACTTGGCCCCAGGTACCTCTCTTTATATGGGCTTCAATTATATTCATGCTCATCTTACATATCATTACCTATTTTGTTTACCATTATATATCTTCTATATAAACTTCTCCACACATTTCACTCTTCATAATTCTATCTTATTTAATCCATCTTAATTTAAATCATTATATTTGTATCTTTTGCCCATTCTTTATTATCCCTCTATCTCATTCCTTATTAAAAAAAAAAAAAAAGAATTTCTCCTGAAATCACTAATCAGAGTATGATGCCTTTCTATCCTCCCCCTAAATTAATTAGATTAACATTTAAAATAACACCTAATACCCAATCTGATTCTGCTTGGTACATTCTATCTACTAATTTTTTTCTTTTAATAACCATAAAAACAAAGTGATAAATCCAAAATGATTAAATACATAGTTAAATAATAAATCTAAATATTAAATCTTATAACATTCCCATTGCCTTTCCCTTTAATATTTTATTACATTTTAAAATCAATCATTGTTAAACATTTCAACATTTTAATTTCTTATTAACTCTTAAGCCATTCTAATTTTCTATTTCTAATACAGATGTTACAATACCATCTTATGTACCTTGCAAAATCTTTCTTAAGGAAATTGTACTTTACCCTTTGTCCCTAAAAAAATTCCTCTTTTCCCATCTAATTTCAAAACTTTGTGGCTTTTCTCCGCCTTTCCCCTTTCTTTCTTCCCCCACCAAATCTTCCTACCCCCCCCTTCTTCTAGCCTCTGCCTTGCTGGCATCCCTTCTCTGTTGTGTTCCCTTTTTCTTTTGTTTACTATCATTATATTTATTTTGCATCTTATTTTTCTCTTTCTTAAATGTTTTTTTAGATCTTAAGTCCTTCATTTTCCTCGCTTTCTTCCTTCCTTCTTTCTTAGTTAAATTTTGGAATTCATTAAAGATGGCGTCTTCATCTTCTTGTTGTTGTTGTTCTTCTGCCTCCATCTGTTGTATTGTTTGTTGATAGTTAACCAGCGCCATTTCTAAAAATAGGAAGGCTTTTTCCATACCATCTTTACCGGCTGCTTTTGTTTGCTCATATTCTTCCCTCAGTTCCTCAAAAGAAAAAGCCATTATAGATCTTTTCTTTTCTTTTCTTTTTTCCCTTCTTTCTTCTTACACCAACCAAGATATTTAAAAAAAAAAGTGAAACAATCCCAAAATCCACAATCCTCAATCAATCCAAGCCAAGACAAAATTCTCCCTTTCTCTTCCAGGGGTAGTATCAGACAAAAGAAAAAAGAAAGTCCAAATCTGTATTTTGAAGCCTTATTGGAGTTCTATTTCTGTCTTCAAATCCTTAAGGCATCTCCTCCAACAAAATCAAACCAGATGAATATATTTTTTGTCCTCTCCCTTCCGACTTATCCCATAAAGCTAGTTTTACCTGAAAAAAACAGGTTTTTCAATGTCCACTTATTAATTCCGTCGGGAAGGAGAGTAAACTTTCCTTTCAGCACCACCAAACTGCCGCTTTTTTCCTCTTCGAGAAGGTATCATTCAGAAAGTCATAATTTTCAGGAGTTTTGTTAAATATGTCTTAGAGTCCTGGGAACCAAGAAAAACTTTCTCTTTTCAAAAACTTTCTCCACTTCCTCCTGCGCATTCTTACCCGGCTGCCAGCTTCTTTGTGGCGGCCATTGCGGACCGCCGCTGCACCGTCTTGGGAAAAGGGGGTTCTGCCGGCCGGGGAGGGGGTCTGCAACACCCCCAAACCCCTCTCCAGATCCCCCCTATCTTCAGCTGCCCCTGCAGGGCAGCCTAGCTCTGGACCCGTCCGGATCGGAGCACCAAAAGTGGCTAGCGCAGCAGGGATCGCGCAGCTTCGCGAATCCCTGCCGCTCGCGAAGCCGACAAACCGGAAGTGAACAGAATTGCTTTCTAACATACAAGACATTGAAATAGAAGCAAGTACCTGGGCAGATCACAATCCAATAAAAACTTGTATGGAAAGGACAAAAAAGGAGATCTAGATGGACTTTAAATAATACGATATTAAAGGAAAAAGACTTTAAACAGAAAATTGTGAGAGAATTGACTTTTTTCTTTAAAGAAAATACAAAAGAGGATACATCATTACAGAATCTCTGGGACATGATGAAGGCTTATACAAGAGGTTTGAAAATGGACTATACAAGGAAAAGAAATATAAAACAGAAAAAAATCTTTAAAATATTGGAAGATGACTACAAGAAGTTGGAAAAAGAACTACAGCAATTTCCACAAAAAAGGACATTAAAATTAAAATGGACACAATTAAGCATAAAATGGGGCTAATGGAAAAAGAAGAAATAGCACAAAAAAATGGAAATGCTAAGCAGAGCTATTTTGAAGATGCAAATAAACCAGACAGATGGCTAGCATATAAATTTAGAAAGGAAAGAGATTCGAGAAAAATAATCAATTGATAAACGAACAAGGACATGTATGCTATGGAAATGCGGAGGAAAAAAAATTATTCAAAATTACTATGGAAAATTGTACCATCAAGAGAATGTTCAGGAAGAAAGAATTCAACAATACTTACAGGAAGCAAATTTGCCCCAGATACCCAGAGATATTGAAACAATGTTAGAAAGTAATATAACAATGATGGAATTAACAGAAGCTTTAAAAAAGCAAAACATTGGGAAAGCACCAGGTCCGGACGGTTTGCCAGTGGAATTTTATAAGACATTCCAGGAAACAATGCATCTTCACTTATTAGAAATTATGAATGAAGTTATGACAAAGAAGAGAATAACCAAAACATGGTCAGAAGCATATATAACACTTGTACCGAAGGAGGACACAGACCCACAGCAAGTTAAAAATTACAGATCTATATCACTATTAAATTCAGATTATAAAATTTTTGCTTCAATTCTGGCAGAAAGACTGAAAAGATATTTAAACAATTTTATTCATCCTGATCAAAATGGATTTCTGCCGAAGAGACAGATTAAAGATAATATGAGAATAATTTTAGATACACTGGAATACTATGAGGCACATCCTGAAAAACTAATGGCTCTGATGTTTATAGATGCACAAAAAGCCTTTGATAATGTGAATTGGCGTTTTATGCTGTTACAATTGGACCAAATGGGCTTTGGTAAAAATTTTTACCAAAGCCATCGAAACGATATATCATAAACAAACTGCAAAGGTTATGATAAATGGAGAGTTAACAGACTTTATAGATATAAGAAAAGGGACCAGACAGCGCTGTCCACTGTCGCCTCTGTTGTTTGTGTTAACACTGGAAGTGCTGAATAGGGACATCAGAGAAGAAAAAGAAATAAAAGGAATGAAAATTAAAAAAGAAGAGTATAAATTACAAGCTTTTGCAGATGACCTGATATTTATATTAGAGGATCCATTGGAGTCTGCACTTAAACTGATAGAAAAGATAGAAGAGTATGGGAAAGTAGCAGGTTTGAAAATAAATAAAGATAAAACAAAGATTTTAGCAAAGAACATGCTAGTAAGACAAAAGAAAGAATTGGAGGAAGTTTTGGGGATCCAGGTCACAAATAAGGTTAAGTATTTAGGGATACATATAACACCAAGATGTAGCATACTTAAGGAGGACAATTATCTCAAACTTAAACAACAACATTGCGACAGATTTGATAAAATGGGAAAATTTACAATTATCACTGATTGGGAGAATATCTACAATTAAGATGAATGTATTGCCCAGAATCTTATACTTATTCCAGACAATTCCAATCAGATTAGGGAAAGAATTTTTTGAAGATTTAAACAAAATAGTGCTAAAATACATTTGGCAGGAGAAGAAAGCAAGAATAAAACTTAAATTGTTACAAGAGGCAAGAATAAGAGGAGGATTTGCTTTGCCCAATTGGGAATTATACTACCAAGCAACAAGTCTGATGTGGGTAAAGGAGTGGATAACATTAAGGAATACTAGACTTTTGAATTTAGAAGGACATGACTTGCTGTTAGGGTGACATGCCTTCCTCTGGAATAAGGGAACTAAAACGCAGGGGTATTTTAGAAGACAATATATTTGAGAAGCATTGTTTCTAAACTGGGAGAAGATAAAAAAGCAATATTATTTAAAAATTCCACTATGGTTATCTACTATTGAAGCTTTTTCCTATCCAATAATATATAAAAAGGAACAAACAGTTAGATGTGGTGAGATATTGAATGAAAAGGGTGAACTTAAATCTATGCAAGCATTGGAAGAACAAGGTATAAAAATGAATTGGTTTTCATATTTGCAAATACAATCTAGATTTGATAAAGATGTTAAAATAAAAGGTATCTATGACAAGTTGACTGATTTAGATAAAATTTTGACAGGTACTGATGAAAAAGTAATCAAAAAACTTTATGGACATTTGCTAGAGTTTAAATTAGAGGAAGAACAAGTAAAAGAAACAATGATTGCATGGGGAAAAAATTTCGGATATGGGATTGACTTAAATAAATCGCAAAAATTGTGGTCTCAAAATTATAAAATGACAATGTCAACTGCGTATAAAGAAAATTTGCATACGATATTTTACAGGTGGCACTTACCCCCAATGAGAATTGCCAGGATGTTCAAGGATAAATCAGATAAATGTTGGAAATGTCATCAGATACCTGGTTCATATTACTACATGTGGTGGACATGCTCGGATGCAAAAATATCTCAGGTTTAAAGTCTATGGACTATAATCCACACATGGTTGGAAAAAATGACAAAACAACACATAGACTTTAAACCTGGGATATTTTTATTGGGAATTATACCAGAAATATATTGTAAAAAATTGGAATATTTGATTGTAAATGTTTTAAAATGAAAAAATACTTATGCAGGAGGAAATTATTAAGAAAATCATGGACTGTGCCGAAATGAGTAAATTGACATTTGAAATTAGAGAACAAGAGGATAAACAATTTTATATGATATGGGATTTATTTTATCAAGGGTTAGATAAAAAGACATGGTAAAGAAATAGACTAGTAAGCCTTACAATAAAAGTTAATAGATTGATATAGAGTACAATATAAAATATATAACCATTGGATGAATGTATAAGATTAAATCATAATGAAAATTAGAATATCTCACATAAAATAATTGGAAAAATAGTCAAATGAATGTTTAATAACTGATATTATGTAAGCACAAGCTAGATCGATAAGGTGAGAATTTATATAACTTGTGAGTAATGGTAAAAAAAGGATAGCACAAAAGATTGTAACCAACTGACACACTGTATATATATAATTGAAAGATGGTTTTATGTTTTTATGTTTTGTTCGTATGTTTGTTGTAAAAAATAAAAACTGTAAAAAAAATGTGAAGGTTTTAAAACTAGACTTTTAAAAACAGGGCTATTTGCAGGAAACATTTTCTTTAAATAAGATCATCAGAAAGATATATTATAACACTACTTTACATATAGTTTTCTTTAAAATATGTTCTGTGTAATCCTGAGAGGCACATTTTTTAAAAATTTTACTTCATTCCCATTCTCCATAATGAAATCATTTTGATCAAGTTCCAAGGCCAAATTTAGATCTCACAGAGATAGCAGTTTACTTGAAGCAAATATTAAGGCAAAGGTTTGCTATTTTAAATAAACGATGGTAAGAATTTTTCATGGATGTGATTGAACTTGCAATGGAAAAAAGGATTTGTTTTTGCATTTCAAATAAAGAGTAAAGAGTATTGATCTCCCTTTCTTAAGCCTTTTGCTGAATGTGATGGTGCTAATCAGGACTACGTCACTATGTTCTCAGCTGAGATGTTGAATTGCAAAAGTATAGTAAGGCAGAAAATCAAAGCTCAGCTTACTATTTACATTAGACAGTTCAACTAAAATTCATCAATGTGGCACACTAGCTAATAATTTCTAATTAATCTAGTTTTTTATAACACAGTACATATTTGACATTCAGAATATTTATTGCTCTGATTAATTCTTTCCCCTGTTTTAAACACCATGCTGTAGAAAGTTAGCACCCACCTGTCTCCTAGAAGAATGAAATATTTTGGGAAATATTAAAAAAGGCAGAATATTGTATTTCCCTAAAGGAGAAACATGCTCTTGGAAAGCAGTCTCATCTTTCTTAATAGCCCCAGCAAGACTGGGCCAGCCTATCTACAGGACAAAAGACCTTCAGATCCAGGGTGATGGGATTAAGACATAACCCTCCAGACCATAATAGGATTAGCCCTCTACCATCTAGCAGCAGAGCTCATCACATGGCACAACAAGCCCCTTCATTGCATCACTACTCGGTGGCACAGTGGTTAGAACGCAAATTGTTCGGGGCAATATGTTGACTCTGTAAACCACTTAGAGAGGGCTGTAAAGCACTATGAAGCGGTATATAAGTCTAGGAGCTATTGCTATTGTTATCACCCAGCAAGCTTCAACCAAGCCTGGGACTCAGACATCATACAAAGTTAGCTGTGACCCCTACAACAACCAATAGAATACATTTCTTACACAGGAACCAGAAGCTCAAGGGCAAGGCCCAAGAACCCTCACTCTCCACTCCATATGATCAGCTGCCCAGGACCTCAAACCCATGTGGTCCTGAAACCATCTTTCTAATCAGCCTCCAAGTTTCCAGTGTCTTTCTCCCCACTTGGAACTGGACCAGATAAATATTTCTTCCAACAATACTATTATCCATTCATTAATTTAACTAGATAGAGCAGGAATTACCAATATTTTTATGGACAGGGGCTATGCTGTCATTCTCCTTTCTTCCAGTTTCCGAGGGTCATATTGTGATATGGTGGTATAACACACATCACTTCAGTGGGATCAGACTGGAATGCTTTTTGTTATAGTTTTAGAGAACAAAGGTGGTTTAAGTGAAAAAAAATGTGTGGTGAGATTAATTGGAGCTTTGCTGATCTTGGGAAGCTTCAAAGCAAACAAGGGCTGAACAAAGGAGTTCAACAGCAAGAAGAAACAAGGAAGAAAGGAGAATGTTCAAAGTTGTGTGGTCTCAAGTATTGTGTGCTGAATTGTGAGGAGTGAAATGATTGTCTCCTGAATAGCTGCTGATTACAAGGGTATGTTCTAAGAGCTCCTAATTGCTTGTATTGGGGAGATAGAACTTTTTGTGCTCAGTAAGCAGAGACTGTAAGAAGAATATAAGTCAGCCAGATTTCAAGGCTAGAGCTTACTGAGCAAGTACACAGAGAGAAGAAATAAAATGTCTACCATGGGAGTTTTGTCGGAGAATTCAAGAGGGATCCATAACAAGTTTTCTACTTAAATGGACAATGTATACTTGAGCAACTTATACAAGGAGCCTGAGAAGGGCATTTAAAGAAATAAGGATTTCCCCCTGGTTGAAGTTTAAAGGAAAATGAAGATGAACAAAGAGCAGTCTACAGTCGTGACCTTGTATAAGTTATGGTATGCTTCTGTTTCTATCTGAAAATTACTGTGTATATCATATTAAACTTTTAATGGTGCAAAGTATTTGCCTTACTTAAAAAACACCAACATAATGCCACAAATTTGATATTCATAATAATCTCCACTGCACTTTTCGGTAACTCCTAAAGAAAAGTAAATAAATCTATCTGAAAACTACTTGCATAGAATAGAATAGAATAGAATAGAATAGAATAGAATAGAATAGAATAGAATAGAATAGAATAGAATAGAATAGAATAGAATAGTTGGAAGGGACTTTGACGATCTTCTAGTCCAACCATCTGCTCGGGCAGGAAACCATACATCATTTCAGACAAATGGTTATCCAATCTTTTATTTAAAACTTCCAGTGTTGGACATTCACAACTTCTGGAGTCAAGTTCTTCCACTCATTAGTTGTTCTAACTGTTAGGAAATTTTTCCTTAGTTCTAGGTTGCTTCCCTCCTTGATTAGTTTCTACCCATTGCTTCTTATCCAACCCTCAGGTGCTTTGGAGAATAGCTTGACTCCCTCTTCTTTGTGACAGTCCCTGAAATATCGGAACACTGCTATCATGTCACCCCTAGTTCTTCTTTTCATCAAACTTAACATACCCAATTCCAGCAACCATTCTTTATATGTTTTAGCCTCCAGGCCCTTATCATCTTTGTTCTCTTCTCTGTACTCTTTCTAGAGTCTTAACATCATGAATATATTATTTACATCATGAATATATTATTTAACTTTTAATGGTGCAAAGTAATTGCCTTACTAGAAAGAACACCAACATAATGCCACAAATTTGATATTCATAATAATCTCCACTGCACTATTCAGTAACTCCTAAAGAAAAAAAAATCATCTTATTAATCGAATTAAAATATCATTCCTCCTAAGGACTGTTTCATTCTTTTCAAATTTGAGTTGAGCCATAATGTTAATTTACCATAATTATAAACATCAAATAAGTGTTGGCGTATTATTGAATCCCGTGTCTCCCTAATAGGATAGAGAATTTCACCATTTCAAGTGAAGTGGAACCCAACTAACAACTTCCAACTTCAGAGTGTCAAATATGCCAATTAAAAGATCTCCTGTATAGGCAGGTTTAGAGGAGAAAAGCACAGAAGGGGTAATCTAGGCAGAGGGTCCTAGCATTACCTTTCAAAAGATTGGTTCATCTTTTTTTCTCCTACTCCAATGAATTTTCAGTAGGAAAGACAGAAAGCATGGTGAGAAAACACAGGACAATGATAAATTAGGATATTAGCATCTGCTTTCCTGAAATTCTGAGGTTATGCATGGTACTTGTCATCTAGAAATACCTTGTGGCAAATAAAATGAAAGAAGGGAAAATGAAAACCTGGGAAGACCCAATATACATCTCATCTTTATTTATTTTATTTTTATTTGGTTTGTCAATTGCTTACAAGATAATAGGTATAAGTAAAAACATAGTTATGAATACATGGATACATATAAGAAAAATAAAAGAAACAATAGGACAGGGATGGTAGGCACGTTGGTGTGCTTATGCACGCTCCCTACAGACCTCTTAGGAAAGGGGTGAGGTCAATAGTAGAAAGTCTAAGGTTAAAGTTTTTGGGGTTTTGGGAAGAAACCACAGAGTCAGGTAGAGTATTCCAGACATTGATCACTCTGTTGCTGAAGTCATATTTCCTGCAATCAAGTTTGGTGTGATTAACCTTGAGTTTGTATCTATTGTTTGATCTTGTATTGTTATGGTTGAAGCTGAAGTATTCATTGACAGGTAGGACATTGCAATGTATGATTTTATATACTATACTTAGATCAGACTGAAGACGGCGTAGTTCTAGGTTTTCTAGGTCTAGAATTACAGGTCTGGTGGCATAAGGTATTCTGCAACGAGTAGAGGGATGGAGAACTCTTCTTGTGAAATATTTCTGGACTTTCTCAACTGTGTTAATATCAGATACATAATGTGGGTTCCAGAGTGATGAGCTGTATTCGAGTATTGGTCTAGCAAATGTTTTGTATGCTTTAGTTAGTAGTGTAATATTACCAGAGAAAAAGCTACATAAGATTAGGTTAACAACTCTTAATGCCTTTTGGGCTATGTGGTTACAGTGGGCTCTAGCACGTAGATCATTAGAGATGAGTACTCCAAGATCCTCGACAAAGTTACAAGGTCTTGACTATTCAGTCTGTATTTTATTTTCTGATTTTTTTTGCCAGTATGTAAGACAGAGCATTTATTTGTTGAGATTTGAAGTTGCCATTTGATTGACCATTCTGATACATAGTCAAGATCTTTTTGAAGGGTAGCAGAATTGTCTGTGATGTTGAATAGCTTTACATCATCAGTGAAGAAAACGCAGTTGCTCTTAATATGATCACAGAGGTCATTTATGTAGAGTATGAAGAGAGTTGGTCCTAGAACATTGCCTTGGGGGACACCACTGTTGACAGGTACAGAATTTGATAGGACGCTCCCAATTTTGACCATTTGTTGTTGTTTGACAGGAATGCTTCTACCCAATTATGCAGGTGTCCAGAGATACCATAAGATTTTAGTTTTAGGAGTAGTTTGTCATGTACCACTGAATCAAAGGCTTTACAGAAGTCTATGTAGATTATGTCTATTGCTTTGCCCTGATCGAGTTGTGTAGTCCATATGTTTTTGCAGTGTAAGAGTTGCAGATTGCAGGATAGTTTTTTTCTGAAACCAAATTGTTTATTAGAGAATAGGTTGTTTGTCTCTAAGTGGAGGATAATGGATTGGTTAATGAATTGATTCCATGACTTTACAGGTGACGCAGCATAAAGAGATTGGTCTGTAATTTTCAACTCGGCTGGGGTCTCCCTTTTTGAAGATAGGGATGACTGTGGCTTGTGACCATAGTTTTGGCAAGGAGCTGGTCCTGAAAGATTTTTCAAAGATTATGCTTAGAGGTTTGGCTATGGCAGTGGATAGCTTTTTTAAGAAGTAGGCACATATTCCGTCTCCATTCTATAATGGAGTTTGAAGCAAAGCAAATCATTTTCCATGTTAAACTTCAGGTTCCAAATTAAGCATACCAAAGACATTGTGTATCTATTCACCCATCAATACCAGTGGATTTTTTTATTATTATTATCATGATTTTGCTACGAAAATGTATACAAGAATGGTGAGAAATCAAAAGACTATTGATAGAATAAAACTGAGTCTGAATTTATTATGCAAATCCATTAAGGGTAAGATTGTAGTACATTGTCCTCTTGGTCTGGAAGCACCATAGATATTTGACATTGTAAAGCAAATGCAGCACACACACACACACACACACACACACACACACCAGAGGTGGTATTCAGCATGTTCTGACCAGTTCTTGAGAACCAGTAGTGGAAATTTTGAGTAGTTCGGAGGACTGGCAAATACCACCCCAACTAGAGATTTTACAGTATCCTTTCCCTGCCATGCCCACCAAGCCATGCCCAAAGAACCAGTAGTAAAAAAAATTGAAACCCACCACTGACACACACACAAAGAATACATCCAATTACTTGTGCTCGAACTCCGTCTTGTGGTGCCAGACTGGTTCTTAGCTGCTGTTCAGAGGCCTTTTAAGATGACCAGTTTTCCTAACCTAACTGAATGCCTATAATGATATTAAATATATGATCAATGAAATTCATCATAGCCTTTATAACAATTTTGGGCATGCAAACAAGATGAATATCCACACAGAATATATTAAAGTTGGTCTTCTGAAGAAGCAGTTTTTCTATCTAAAACAGTAGTCCCCAACCTTTATGGCTTGGCAGCCCGGTTGGGGGGAAGGGAGAGGAGAACTGGTTTGTGTGCACGCCAGATCACCACTTGCATGAGTTGACGTGTGCATGCATGCCCCAGCCTGCCACTCATCCTCATAGAGAGGCACACATGCATGCTAACCCACCACTCATGCAGCCTAATTCTGAACCAGCCATGGCCTGGTGGTGCCTGGTACTGATCTAAAGGATGGAATGAAATGCACCTGCAATTAACTGATTGAATCAATTCATCATTAACTGATAATCTGTTTCATAAAATTTAACCCATGGTTAATTATATATTTATTTCTACAAAAATAATATCATGCATCACCAATATTTTCATGATTGGATGCTTCTAAGGCAGTCATTGGCTTTCTGATATTGCTCCTCTCTTTATTCTACTTCTAAAGAAATAGTTAGTTCTTTCAACCTACTGTATAGAAATTCAATATACAGAGTGATAATCAAGCAAAAATAAATCATTCCTGTGAAAGTTTCATGCACCCACCACCAGCTGCACCTCACCCAATTTAAACCATTGAGGTTCAATATAGCAGTGATTTTTCACCGAAAGCATTACTCCCATCCCTCTTTTCCTTCTTCCTTCAGGATTATTAGAACAAGATTTAAAGAAAGAAAACACATTTTCCTTCCTCTTAAATGAAGGAAAAAACAAAGACAATTTAAGCACAGCAGTGATGTTTTGTAGAGGCCTCAGTTATCCAAGATTACAACACTGGCACCGAAATGTCGCTTTGGAGAAGCATTTGCTTGATTGGAAAACACACAGTGCAGATGAGTGTAGGCTTACAGAAAACTGTAGGATTCAAAGAATAAGTCAGAACAAAATAAGTCATCCAAAATGGACATTGAGCCTCAGGGAATACCATTGCCAAAATGAATTGGGCAAGTCCTTTTTAAGCATCTCCAGAACAAAAAAATAAAAAAGGACTAAAACATTATATTTACTGCTCTTGGAAGACTTCATGAAATTGATTTTTTTTTCCCCAAGTCCTGAAAAAATGTCAGTTTGCAATCCAGAGAAAGCACTGTCTTCTTTCCCACCAGCCAATCCTGCTTCTGGGAAGAACTGATGACCAAAAGCTTCTAGAACCAAAAGTTTTTTTGTGGTAGTAGAGGGTGAAAGGGATAACTTACAAAACTTGCATCACAACATTGTGACACAAACCACCTGACTTATGTCAGACTGAGATCTGCATTGTGACATTGCAACTGCATTTGCCTTGCAATTGTATCAGATCCCAATGGCTAGCAAGTTCTTTCCTGGCTAGTTAACCTCTTAAGTGACATATATTACTATCTAGATCGGGGCTGTACAACTTGCAGCTCCAGGGCCAGGTGCGTCATGCACTGGACACACCCACACCCGGTTTCATGAAGGGGGAAAAAGTCCCACTGCCGTGATGATGCAAGTTTGACACCCCTGATCTAGAAGAACAGTGACAGATTCTACAACAGATTTCTACATTTTGGTGGACTTGTAAAAAAGCTAAAAAGTTCTGGACTCAAATGAACATATTAACTCAGAAAATGTTGAAAGTCAATATATAATTAAAACCAGAGATATTTCTTCTAGGTCTCATGGATAAAAAATTGGAAAAAATACATGGCATTTTGTTCCTGTACTTGATAATGGCAGCAAGACTTTTATATTCCCAAAGGTAAAAAGGCTAAATAATAATTACAGTGGAAAAATGGTTGGGAACACTGATGGAATTGCCTGAGATGGTGAAACTGGTAAATTTGATTAGAGGAAAGGTATTAACTTGGAAATCTCTTCTGGATTTTTTGTGTGGAAAAGAAAAAAATGAAATTATGATATATGGACTTAGGGGCTAATCATATTCATAGATTATAAAAGAAATTGATGTTATGTTGTAATCACAGAGCAGAAGTTGAATGTAAGTTTATTTATATCTGCTATAAAAGAAATCATAATATTATTTTGTTGTTGTTTTTGTTCCTTTCAATATTTTGTATTGTGCCACACACTTCTGTGTGCTATTTCTTTCTTCACTCTTCTCCTTTTTTTATTTTCTTTCTTGATTAGTAGATATCTTGTTAGTTTTTATCTTACCATTTTTAACTTTTTATTAAAAAATTATGTCAGGAGAAAAAAATCCCAGAAGGAAATTGAGAATTACTTTTCTATACTGCCAAGAAAACTGCATGGATTATCCATGAAGTCATCTGGAGTCAGCTGGAGTCAAAGGAACCTTGACTGTATTATGTATTTTCAAAGAAAATTAAATAGTTCTATTTATTGCCGTGTTTATGCCCTTGATCACTGAAAATTCAGCACTGTGAAATCAATTCCAATCTTTTAATAATACATGAAAAAAAATCTCACTTTTCATTTTCACATAACAAATCAAACAAGCCCAATATGTATAATTATTAAACGCATCTTTCACATAAATATGCTGTTTTATGTACAGCGTTTAAATGTTCTGAATCAGCTTGCTCATATTAACTTGCTTTTCCTACCTCAGTCAATAGAAGTGTGGGAGTCGAGTCTAGAGAAGGGAGACTTAATATCAGTGATTAAGGTGCAATTCTATGCAAATTAATTTGAACATCAGCAAAAATCAATATACAGAGCATTGAGGCAGGCCGAGGGGAAGAAAGTGTTTAGAATTGCATTCCATGTCATAAGTACAGTTTCAAAGAAGTGTCTTCTGTCCTACTATTCAGTCAGCTGGCTTAGACATGTTAGACCAGCAGCCCCAAACCTTTTGGGCACCAGAGACCAGTTCCATGGAGAGAAGTTCAAACAAATGAACCGTGGAATGCAGACAGCACATGAAGCCATGCCCCCTCCAGTCCATGGAAAAACCTCTCTCCATGGATTGGAGACATGGGACATGGCCTCATATGCTTCCTGCATTCTGCAGATAGAGGTTCACTTCTTTGCGTGGTTCAGTTTCTGGCATGCTATGGGCCAGTGCTGATCCACAGACCAGGGGTTGGGACTCCTGTGTTAAAGAGAAAGAGAATATATTCTGTCCATAAAAAATCCCACAGATCAAATCACTATCCTCTAGCCTTTTTTCACACACTGAGATACAGAAACCCGCATTTCCTCCATCATCTATTCCCATTTGGGTAAAGGAAGCAATAAACATAACTGGAAAGGGAAGAGCTAGAATGGTCCTTCTATTCCCATGTGCATGCTCAAAATCAGATTCTTTCAAACTGAATCTAAAGGGTGGTGGTAGGGAAATCCTTCAAGTGATTGCAGTCTACTTTGTATCACTAAGGCTTTGCCTCTTGATCAGGAGCTCCAGGAAGTGACTCTGGATGGCTCACCGGTTAGATAACAATCCAATAAAACCATTTAAAATGCATAGACGTAGAAATATAAGCTTGAATAGCAAAGTGGATAATAGATCTCTCAAACTAACAAGGAACTTTTCAAAGTGGTTCAATCCATACACATATCTTAGACTAAGATATATATCCATTATCTAATGAATTTGGAAATCTCAGTAGCCCATCAGCCAGCTTGTTGAAAAAGGCAACTTGTTTAATGGTAGTTCAAGCATGGATCTCGGATTAGTAGAAACTAACCTATATTGTAGTAAGATCCTTTGAAGAACACTATTCAGAGGAAAAATGCTACTCAGCTTGCATTGAGAACACCCTAGCAGCTTCAAAAATCAGAAAACAGAATGATTCTGAAATGTTTACAAGGTCTAGACATCTTGGGCATGACAGTCCTTAATGCCTGGATCACTTTACATCCTGGTCAAGTGTGACAAACACCAGTTAAGTTCGGTTTGTTACATTTTGCAAAGATCGCTAGCCTCATGACCACCAGCTAAGAATGGTATAAGTTGCAGCCTCTAAACTACTGTTCTCTGTGATTAATTTTGGTCTAGGGTTGCTTGTGTAACTGGTTATCATTCTGCTTTGAATCAGAAAGACTTCCCTTAGGGTATCTGGCATACAGCTACACTTTTATTATTTCCAAGCCGTAACCCTAAGACAGAAATAAATATATAGTAACTGGAAATATACAAATCATTATCAATTGTTTTTGTTTTTTTTAATATTTTGAGTTAAGATGTATGTCTCCTCACTGTATTAAATATGCTGTGCATTTTAGGCTATGTTTATATTTATAGACCTATTATTAATTTTTATTACCCAATCCTTCTCTGGGTTAGGCACCACACTCAGAACGTTTACAGAGAAATGATGCAATATATTTTTCCCATTCCTCCTGCCTTTTAATGTAAACTTTCTTTCTACAGCATAAATTGCACATAGGAATATATATCTTTTTTTAAAAAAAAAGTCTTGTTTGACATGTATTTTACAAAGAAAGATATTAAACTTTAGTTTTACTATAATCTTTGTTCAACACATTTATGTTAGTCAGATATATACAGCACAGTACAGATGAAGAATAAATTCACCTGTTTTCTTTCAGCTGCAAAAGAGCAGGAATATAGACACTGTTCTCACTTTTGATCTTTGTTGACAGTGTTCAGAAGTGATAGCTTTCCAATCTCAGAGTCCAGGCAAATGTCTGACTTATATAGCTTTTGATCCTGGTGATAGGAGAGCCAAGTTAATCCCATGAATATATTAAAACTCTATGCCCCCAATTTCTTAAACAGATGCACAAACCAACCATGTAATCAAAACAACTTAGAAATTTGTGCATACAAAAACTATTGAAGCATATCCAATTTTAAACTCCCCACCTCCAGCCCATCTCCAGTCTGATCACTGTGCACCTACCCAAGTCATGGCTTATGCACTTTGTTCTTTAAAATCTGGAGGTTACAAGGAACCATTCCTGAGTTTCAATGTTAACAGAGGGTAAACAATTGGTGTGTAGGCAGGAGAGGCGGGGAGAAGAATAGTTATATTAGGATTATTGCTTCACTATTTCTGCACTAGCAACCTTTGAAAAATAAAATCCTGAAATTAAAAATAACATTGTGTCAGTTAAGAGTCAGGTGTCCTACGTATTAGATTTTAGTATATGATGTACATAATTTATATTCAGCAGTAAAAGTAACTTTTTTTCCAAGTAGCTGTGTTCTTATTTTTTTCTCTGTAGATTGATAATGCCTGTCACACTACCGTATTTTGGAGATATACTTCTAGAAGGCCCGTTGTGTTGCTCTGGTATTTTCTAATCAACAGAGTGAAAGATATTAATAGTATAGCCTTAACAGTATATATGATAATGATGATCCACTTCTTTATTCCAAGGGCATTCAGCCAGATATGGCAATCATAAAATGGGAAGAAGAGGTCCTTGAAGGTAGCTCTGAAAGACTCTATTATAATCCTATTTTCCCAAGTAGGAATCAGAAGATATCAACTTTCCAAATGAATAAATTCCTTTTCTAGAGGGAAGCTGGTGTGATCTGAAATATAACCAAAGTCATCTGAGGTAAAATGTTCACTCAGATGTTTTTTATGATGGAGGGGTTTGATAGTTTTATAGTATAGTACTACCAGGCTAGAAATTAGGAGATTGTGAGTTGTAGTCCTGCCTTAACCATGAAAGTCAGCTGGTTGACTTCGGGTCAATCACTTTCTGTCAGCTCTTTCTATCAGCCCTATCAACTCACCTGATAGGTTGTTGTTGTAGGGAAAATAGGAGAAGAAGGGAGGATTAGTTATGTTCGAGTTATTCTTAAAAATAATAAAGGTGACAGAAAAAGAAATGTTTACAAAATCATACATCTATATGTTATAGAATTTATATTAGTATAATTAGAATAAATAGAATAGCTAAATGAGTAGTATAAGAAAGTTGTTGAAGTCTCCTCTCCATAGAATAGGACAAAACATCAACTATACTACCAAAATATGAATTTCACTACTGACAATCTATGATACAGAAAAAATTATCATATATATGGTATGAATACAGTACCCTAATAAAAATCTTTTGTGCAAAAACATATATGAAAATTCTGAGACTAACAGCAATTCATCCACAATGATTTAAATAGCTAATCACAATAATGCTGCATTGTAACAAAATAATATATTATATATATATATATATATATATATATATATATATATATATATATATATATATATATATATATATATATATATATATATAGCAACTCTTGAAATGAAGCTGCAACAAATTACTACCAATCAGAGCTGGTCAACATTTCTTGTCACCTATTTTATTGATAGACCATAGAAGAAAGTTTTCTTGGATATTGTATTAATGTTAGAAGCAGATGCTTCAATTTGTCCTAATAAATATATATAGGACTATTGATTGTGCCATCCATGTGCTGGAATGAAAATTGATGTAAAATAAAGATGGCTGCTATAGGCATAATTTGATAAAAGACAAATGTACCCCTTTTAGCTACTAGAGAAAAAATGTCATTAATCTCTTCAACAGCTCTCCCTTATTGGCTGTTAGAAAATGCAATAAGGACAATAACTGCCAAGAAACATGCAGTTCATAAAACGCTCTCCATCCACAGTAAGGGAGAGAAAACTTTAGGCTTCTGTAGCATAGACAACGATCATGGTTATATTTGTGGTGTTTACAATTTACAGTCCCTCGTGTCACCTCCAGAATGGACTACTGCAATGCATTTCACATGATGCTGGTCTTGTTCCCGGAAGCTTCAACTGGTGCAGGATGCAATGGCATGTATGTACAATAAGCAGATCTTCTTATAGGTCTAGACCAGTGGGGTCCAACTTCATCAACTATAAGTCTTGTGGACTTCAACTCCCAGAATTCCTCAGCAGCCATGGAAGCTGAAGTCCACAAGTCTTAAAGTTGCCATCCTTAGCCTAAACTGTTCTACAAACCCATGATTGATTAATATAGAGTTTAATGTCTTGTGCAAAATCAAAAAAGTGGGTTGAGTAAATTGTGGCTTAATTAATCATGGTTGAACATGACTTGTAAATTCTGTTTGCTATCCCTTGCCTCAAAAATCCAATGATTTGAAATTTGAGGCTTCTCTAGAAGTATTTTGAGCAATAAGAAATATATTACACTATACGTATTTTATGTCAATAAAGTATAGTTTATATTTAGGAATTTCAGAAATTCTGAAATTAATAACTGCCAAGAAACATGCAGTTCATAAAACGCTTTCCATCCACAGTAAGGGAGAGAAAACTTTAGGCTTCTGTAGCATAGACAATGATCATGGTTATATTTGTGGTGTTTACAATTTACAATCTCTCGTGAAATTTTCTAATACATTTAGAAAATCCAGTCATAGCCATTCTTGGCATCTGAAGCATATGGCTTTTAAAAAGATTTACTCAGTCTCTTTGGCTAGGAATGCATCCAAAGTAATTGCTGTACATATCATATAATAAATGTGAACACTAATCTGAATTGGTTGCACAAGGTTTTATTTATTTCTTTATTTACATATATTTTCAAAGACTGTTTTCTGTTTAATGAGCATTTATAGCGATATTCAAAATCCTGCAGCTCTATATCATATGAATCAAAGATAAGTCAGTTACATGAGAGATATATAATGAAATTTTCTTATTAAAAAGAAAGAAAGAAGAAATATTTTCCTTTTTCTTCTAGAGTATTTGCCCTTCTCTTACAATCATCTTTTCTAATTTTTCTTAGCTTTGGGTCTTTGAAAGAGCAGAAACATCCCAGTGAGGTAGGATGTATATCTCTCAAGACAGATGGGTCACTGATCCTACTGAATCTAGTTGATCAATCAGTTGAAACACTCAGTAGGTCTCCTTTTCATATCTTGTATCCTGCATTGGTGTCACTCTATAAAGATATAAATATAAGGAACACAACCAGATGAGTTAATTCTAGCTAATGTAAAGCTACATTAGCAGAATCTTGCAAGTCTCAAAGTATATCACTCCTCCTATCTTCTTTATAACCAGGGGTGGGATGCTACCAGTTCTGCTCAGTTCTGTAGAACTGGTAGCTCTGAAGAGCAGCAGACACCAAACTGGTTCTGTGTTTGCTGCTGTTTGGCCCACCCACCTGTCCGGGCTCTTACCTGTCCTTTATTTCCTGCTTTTTCAACCTCAGCTGCTTGCGTGGCACAGCTGAGGTTGAAAAAGCAGGAAAAAAGAGGCTTTTCAAATGCTGCACACTCTCACACAGCACTTTTCAGTTGTGCGGGCAGCACAGTCTAAGGTTGTTTTACACGCGCACACGACACGTAATCACCGAACCGGTAGTAATACCAGTTGAATCCCACCCCCGTTTATAACCCAAGAAACTAGGGAAGGTCTCTTGCCATGATGACATTTCTGCTGTAGGCAGAGGTGCCTTTTATCTGATTGCACCCCTTGGTTGCATTTGCTCTGCGTTCCAATGTCATTCCCACATGCCAGTACAATAGGTCCATGCCCTGTCATAATAATAATTCCAATCTATGTTACTTTTATAAAACAAATTTTCCTTCATTTTTATTTGTGCGTGTGTGTTTGGATCAGGAAGATGTATCATGGTGTTTTCCCTTAAAATAGGGACTTGGGATTAGTTATTCAACATTGACCTCTCAAGTGGTGAAAACCTGTATCTAAACTATTCCATTGTCTAACATAAAATAGCAGAATTGAGTTGACTGTCTTGCTGGCAAATAGAGTGAATAAAGGGGGAAAAAGTGATTGAAGCCTCATGTTGCTTGAAATTGCTTTGTGTCCTACTAAGACAAAAAATTCAGCTAGCTGGTTTATGGCTCTATATTTCATGCTGTTCCTGGAGATTCACTGCCCCAAATGTACTACATATCCTTGATAATTGCATTTGGTTTTTGTAATATTTTGTGTGTTATATACCTTGAATTCCAAACTTATTGCACATCCTAGATGATAAATCATCTACATTTTTTCCTTCCTAGATGGTGATTAGTGAAGCCCAATAGCCAAAACAGAACTATATTAACCTTTCAGGAAATATATCTCAATATGAAGCAATTAAAATCAATTTTCCCTCTGTAGTCTGAATTGGGAATCCAAGAGTTCTGATTAATGGTACAATATTCGTTAGAATGCTACAGTATTTATTCAAAGGAAGCTTAAAATTATAGTGTTAGAATTCCAGCGAATACTCTATTTTCAAATCAGTTTTTTTTTTAAATATACAGGTAGTCCTCAACTTAGGGCCATAATTGAGCCCAAAATTTCTGTTGCCAAGTGAGAAATGTATTAAGTCAGTTTGCCCCCATTTTAAGACCTTTCTTCCCATCATTGTTAAGTGAACCACTGCAGTTGTTGAATTAGTCAAACTGTTGTTAACTGGCTTACCCGTTGACTTTTCTCATTAGAAGGTTGCAAAAGGGGATCCTGTGATCTCAGGACATTGCAAGTGTCATAAATATGAGCCAATTGCCAAGCATCCCAATTTTGGTCATGTGACCACAGGGATGCTACAACGGTTGTAAGAGTGAAAACTGATCATAAGTCACTTTTTTCAGTGCCTTGTCACTTTGAAAGGTCTTGAAATGAACAGTTGTAAGCCAAATACAATCTGTATAGGCAGTTAAGATGGCAAATTCTTATTTATTTTCTCCTTTTCATGAACCTGACTAAATAGGCCTCTCTTTTGTGAAGCAGGGGCAGTTGCCCAGGGTTCATTGTTTTTCTAACTACTAGTCCTTTCACTAATGAGAATTAACTCTCATAGATTCATTCCTTCTTGAAATCTCATATAAGAATGCTGATGGGGAAAGTCACTCTTCTTAAACATGACTTAGTCATCACCCACTAATTCTGTGGTGCCTCCAGGCAGATGCCTCTGTCAGAATTCTGTTCAGTGTCAAAAGGAATGAGTTCTGTCAAATAATGCTGTATGTAAAGATAACCTCATAAAGAGAGGTGGCCTCAAAAGCATGAAACAATGTACTCCTTAAAGCCAACTGTTACAACACCTGCCCCAAGTTGGTCTTGACAGGATAAAATGGATTCCAAAGAGACAGCCGTAGAATGTTGGTAAGGTTTAATCATGCATTTTAAAATGAGAACTCAAGGAAAGGTTACCTTTATCCAGGCTATTTTTAATGATATTGACATTAAGCTGCCTTAAGCCCAGTGCCAGCTCTTGCCCCATAATAAGATAACCCAGTTCTGCTATCAACACTGTGTCCGATGAAATGACTTGAAGAGCAGAAGCAAAGAGTGTACTTAGGAGCCCTTAGTAGAATCTCCAATTAACATTTCATAGGAAGAAGACTAATTAAAGGATTCATCTAAACTCTTGCCAAATTAAGAGCAAATTGAAATTCTGAGAACATTGGAAAAACTAAAACAATCTCTGTCATCTGTTCATTTAAACATAGTCTCCTTAAAATGTATTCATTTTCTAGTTGTAGAAGTAGAGCCACAGAGGCAAGAGACATGTCCTTTATCTATAAGCGCTCATATGCCTTTTCCTAATGCAGGCATGTCCAACCCATGGCCTACATGTGGCCCTGGATAAGCTAGTCATTTGGCCCCATAAGATCTTCCCTTTAAAAATGAAGAGAAGTTTGTTATTTATATACAATAAATATATAGTACATTTGATATGCAGCCCAAGACAATTCCTCTTCATTCAAAGTGGAGCAGGCAAACCAAAAGGTTGGACATCCATGTTCTAATGGTTTGGTTGAGATAGAATAGGATGTTGTAAGTAATGTCCAGCCTCAATTCACCTTTCTTTACTTAGCTCAGTAGAAAAACTGTGTGTAGACAACATTTACAAAAGTCATTCATTTATAAAGATAAAGCAGACATGAATTCCCATTTGCAACTGAACCTCACATCTGAAGTAGCACTGAAAAACTTACACCCTTGTAGTTTTACTTATGATAACACCTGATCCCCTATCTGAAGACAATGTTCCAAGTAGGGAAGGCCACACAGTTTCATTCTAACTGATTATTTTGCCTTCTTCATTCTTAGAAGAAAGGTTCAATAACATCACTGCACTAGAAAAATTGCACTGCTCGATGAAAATCTCACATGTGTTCATGAGACTATTTCAGCTTTTAAAAAGTAATTGGCAACTTCTTCTATTCAGCTATTGTAGCTCTGTCTTTGTTGCAGTGTTCTCTTTGCCATCTGATGGACATCATTTGGCCTGAATTGGCTGTCAATAACTGTTTCAGTTTTTACACCCTCAAATTCATGTTATCAATGTATTTAGCCATTTCAGCCTCTGTTGAATTGCCTTTGATTTTTCTAAGCACTTTGATTCTCTAGTGCCTCGTGCTTTTGTCTTACATGTCAAAAATATTTAAGCTTTAGCTTCATTGTTAGTGCTTCCAGTAAACAATCTAGTCTCTTTCATCTAATATTGAATTATTTGTTCTTGCAGTTCATGGTATTTTCAACAATCTTCTCAGGATTACTGTTCAAACTCTCATTAAAATTTATTTATACAGTCTTTCTGATGATCCAGCTTTTATAGCCTATGTTAAAACAAGGAAAGCCACTGCCTTAGTAATCCCTATATTTGCATTAATGCAATGTATAAGGATTTTATTATGTATATATCAGTTACAAATTTTCTTTAGCAAACATCCCTTAATTGGATTCAGACACCTGTGGATTTTTGAGCACAGAAAAATAAGGTATGTTGCTACTCTAGTTTCTTCTCTACCTACTTGCTGGGTTGGCACTCCTTAGTGACATAAGTTAGAGAGCTGTTTTTTGTTGTTTTTATTGAGCAGCAAATCATCTTTTGTATTTTTTTTTAATCCTTAGCAAGAGATTCCTGAAGTCTTCATCACCACCAGTCATCAAAGTAGATCAACATAGCTGAGGTTGCTACTGTTTCTCTCTGCAATTTTAATTCTATTTTTTCCAAAATATTAAATCCTTAGACTTGTATTGAAAAATTCTTTTACTAAGGATTGAAGGAAACTCAACAGTGATGTAAAATATACCAACCCAAAGGTTCCTAATAGTCGAATAGCAATTGACAAGTAATTTTCAAAAGTGACTAGGAAAGGAAGTATGCTAACCCAGTGCCCTTTTGAAGGCATCAACCACCATTTGAGCAAAATGGCCATTCCATCTAACTCTGCCAGAGACTGCTGTCTTGCAGTATATTATGGGGAAGAACTGTCAGGAGCACTTGTGGGCTATCTCAGGTCCTCTCCTTGTCCAGTGAGGAATTATAAAGTTCTGGTTTATCCACTGGCTCTTTATTATACTTTCACAAAGTCATCTTCAGTTCACCATTTCTTCTCCTGAAGTTCCAAACAACTTAATACATGAAATCTAATGTATTAAATATGATTTACCTTCATTGAATATGCAGTATTATTGGAGTTATATCTTGTTAGTCTGAAGATGTGCTTCTTTTTTAATTGAAATACTATAGAAATAGTTCATTATCTGAGCCACAGTTAGCATCAGGTCTTGCTTTTGCTGATTGAATTTCTCCCCATCTTTGCTTACAATATATATAATTAGTTTTATTTCAATATGATTCATCCAGATACAAACATATAAAGTTGTCATTTAGGTTATTGGAAGAAAGCATTTGCTTCAACTTTGAGGGCTAAGGAACAAGCATGTGTATGATTAATTTTTAATTAATTAATAATTAATAGATTATTAATTAAGCAAGACAATTGTGCAAAACCTTGATCTCCACAACCTGAAATAATCACAGACCAGACTATCCTCTATTGATAGTTTGGTAGAGTGCTGTGTTTCAAATCTACATGAAATGAAGACAAGGAAAAATTTATATTTGTATTGCAGATATTGGTATTGGCCTTAGCTCTCTATTGTGACTTGCTATACATTCTGATAAGCTGAATCATAAATATAACCAATAAGAACTGTGAGATATACCACAATCAGTGACATCAATTTTGCAACCTGAGGAACTGCTTTCAATCTCAATAGTTGCATACATGAAGACCAAAGACACTGAGGAATGTGAAATATACAGGCTAAAAATTTCCCCAGCTTGTGGCAAGTTGCAGGAGTTATGAAAAGCATTTAGTCTCCCCTCTACTTATTCAGTTACAATGGAGAAAGCCAGCTGAGCTCCTTAATTTTTTATTCATTTCAACTGGAATTAAACATAGGCCACCTTTTCACAATTCAAAGTAAATAAAATATTGGATGGCCTGTATCAGAACCAGCTTCAATATGTTACCCATTTAGTAGACCCATTGCTTAATCAGAAGCTAACAAGCAGAATGGGCAATATATTTTTCTCTTTTATTTCTTCTTATTTCCCGTTTCTCCTCTGGAAAAGCAATTGATAAACATTTGGCTAAATTAATTTGCTTTATCAAATTATTTATCTAGAAGTCTAAGCTAGGTTGGAAAACAACCAAGGTAATTAAGAAAAGATGTATTTCTTTTGGCAAGAGTTTACAGCATCATGCCTGACATTTCACCTCTCATCCTGAGAAGTTTTGTCTTTAGAGGAGAAAGAAACAGCCCATCCCAGTAATACAATAAAAATGGAAAACAGAAACAATAAATTAGTGGTGGACAAATTCTAAGCAACTCCTCTAGGAAGTAATTACCATTCTTATGTTATTTATCAGCCTCTTTTCAGGCATATTTTATTTAGTTCTTTTTGTTATCTCTTCCAACAGTGTAGAACAATTGTGAGGTTGGATAATTGTGTGAGACCTATTTCACTGAAATATAGAGTCGATTTTTTTTAAAAAAAATTAAGAATAATTGTATTAGTTCCATAATTGGGCTCTTTGGGTATTAGTTTTTTTATCCAATCTAGTGAATGAATGAGGCTCTGATATTTTCATTAAAATCAATTAATTCAGTGTTTTTGCAAAAATCCTAACTAGATTAGCTCATTAGATTTGCAAGGATATCTATATACATCATTCATGCAGTTAGCTTTTTCCTTTGGTTACTTGTTTTAGCTTCGGGGATATGTTTATTTGTTTATTGGCTGAGAAATCCTGAAAAGTTCTGCTCAGTAAGGAAAGCAGGTTTTGTCAGGGCTACACAATCAGATTTTCTCATCCATAGAGGTGAATGAAGGGGAACGTAGAGTATGCCTGCTCCATCCATAGAGGCTGATCTGTAGTGGTATCTGCTAGACTGCGCTGGCAGGGGAGTGAGATGATAGAGTTCTTGAGTTTTATTGATATTTGTGAAAGTTTGATATAGAGAATGTTACATACACGGGGTCACCCCAGTCGGGCGGGGGCCGCGGACATCTCCTGCCGGCTGGGCTGGGGGGCCCATCTTTTCATGAAAAAGGCCCGGTGAGCCTTTCCGGGGAAAGCTCACTGAGCAGGTTTATAAAAAGTGGGGCGGTGCCGTGCCGGCTCCGGGGGGCCAGCGGCGGTACCGGGGGTGTCAAAGGTGGGTCACTGACATACAGCCTATTTAACAGCAAACTGATGTAAACAGGCTATATTAGTGAATGGAAAGAAACAGCCTTTTTTTTTTCAAAGGACATATGGTACTCTAGTCTTATCTCCTTTGAAGCAAAATAGTCCTAGGCCTAGATCTTGAACGCACCATTTATTGTTGTACTAAAACTCCCAGCAAGCCTAACTAACCTACATGGTCAGTAGTGAGAGAAACTGGGACTGTAATTCTGCAGTGCTTAGAGACCCCACACATTCAAGTCAGTGGTGGGATTCAAATTTTTTTACTACCTGTGGGCATGGCTTGGTGGGCATGGCAGGGGAAGGATACTGCAAAATCCCATTCCCTCTCCACCCCACTAACCTGCTTTCCAGCTCTGTTCTCCTGTGCAGGGCAACAAAAGAAGACCCAGCTGATCAGCTGGGACTCAGGAGGCAGAGAATAGAGGGGGCAGGGCCAGTCAGAGGTGGTATTTTCCAGTTCTCCGAACTATTCAAAATTTCTGCTACCGGTTCTCCAGAACTGGTCAGAACCTGCTGAATACCACATCTGATTCAAGTTATGTCCACACAATACCTGACATTTTGCTTGAATAGTGTAAATATATGTGTGAAATTAAGAGTTACAGGTACTGGTATAATGTTTTTTTTATGTCTTGTATACAATGATTCCTATAAAGTAGTTGACCTAGTTTCTGTTAGCTAACATGTATCACTAAAATATGACTTAAATGTAATTACAATACTTCCCAGGGATTATAGACTATGATACAGAACAGTCTGGAGCCTTTTGGTTTCATTGGGATTACAATTTGTTCCCAGGGTTATGATAAAAACAAATCCAGAGATCAATTATTATCACAGATGAATCCTCACTGACTTTCAAGAACCAGCAGCAGAAAACCCCACTGCTTTGCCGTGCTTTGGATGACATTTTAAAATAACAATACAGATAAAAGCTTCCTCGTAAGAATTCTTGTGGGTCTCAGCCTCTGCAGTCTAGTCAGAAGGCTAACTCAATATAACGAAAACTAAAATAAAGTTTGATTTAAATCCAAGAATCATTATATCTTGGATGGAACTTCCTTCTTGAATTATAGATTCAGCATATGCCTCTTTTGTGAGTTCACGTGGGTAAGTTTATCCCAAGAATATGGGTCTTCACAATAAAATATGGTCTATTATCTCACATATCTATATGCAACATTCACAAAATGGCAGCCATAGTGGCTTTCACCAGTCCCAAAATGTTAAGTAGAAAAAAAGATAGAGATTTCTATGATTCTCATCCATATCTTTTCTTAGCAATTGTTTTTGCCTTCTGGAATATATTTTTTTCAGGTACCCAACCCAATCTACAGCCCTAGAGTTTCCTAATAGTGTCCCACTAAAATCCTAATCAGATGCAATTGTTTTACTTTTTCTTTTCCCCCCTCTTTTTTGAACCAGCCAAAATGAGTAAGTAATCCTATGGGTTGGGATAAGCTCAAAGTCACCCAGTTGGCTTTCAGGGCTAAGGTGGAACTTGAAGTCACCTTCTCCTACTTTCTAGTCTAGTGCTTTAACCACTAGACCAGGGGTGTCAAACTCACATTGTCACGGTGCCGTCACATGACTTATCAGGACTTTTTGCCCTTCGCTAAGCCAGACATGAGCATGGCCAGTGTATGATGCATCCGGCCTGTGGGCCAGGAGTTTGACAGCTGTGCACTAGACTAAAATGACTCATGAGGTAGGCCCATGTAAGAATTATTGTCAGAATCTTGTTTTATTTTTTGCTATTTGAGTTCATAATTTTCAAACAGTCTAAATTGCTTTATAATGAACTTTAGCAAGATTTCTAGAGCAACATATCATATCTGTTCCATTTCCTTCTGCTCATTTAAGACCTTTGTGACTTTTTAAAATTTTAAGTTCTCAAAAATTGCAAGCTGAATTATGTGCATGAGTGATTTTATCCTTCATTCTCCTGCCATCATTTGAGTCTTTGATAAAAGAGCAGCTCAGAAAATAGGAAAAATGCCATTTTCTAAACCTGGATAATTGTTCATTTTAATAAGGTAGCATGATGTACAATTTGGAAGCAGTGCCTTATCAAAGCATCTCCAAATCAATGGAAAACTGTAATATAGTTTAATATCTGTTCCTCAAGAAAAAAAGAATCTAATGACTTTCATACTATGATTGATTTAAGCTGTCATTTGCATTATTTTTATTGAACCTTTTATTTAAAAAGTTAAAAATTAATTCAATCTAATATAAAATAAGGAAGAAAAAACAAAAAGAAAGAAAACAAAGAGAACAAAGAGAACAAAGCATAAAGTACAAGAATAAAAAATAAGAAAAATAGAAAAGAAAAAAGATACAAAAATGTGGCTTCTGATATTCTTCACAATAGTTATAAATACACTAATATTTTGACTCCCTCTAAAGTTACATCATAATATTCTTCTTTCTATAATCTATCCTGTCTAATCATCAAATTACAAGTTCATGTTTTTATTTTTATGCAAAGAGTCCATAAAATTAATGTAGATTCTGTTTTTACTCTAATCAAAGTTTAATTTTCTAAATCAATAAATAAATATGCTATATTGTTTTTTCCTATCTTCTGATATCAATCCAAAGATATTAAATAGATCGTATACCTCACTAACATTGATGTATAATATACTTTTTCTGGCTTTTTTGAATTTGACCTATTAAGAGAACCGGAAAAAGTATACTATATCTCTGGGGTGTCAAACTCAAGGCCTGATGGCCAGATCCAGCCTATAGGGTGCTTAGATCTGGCCCATGAAGGCACTCTGGAAACAGCGAAGGATCAGCCCATGGTGCCTCTGCCAGCAAAAATGGAGCTCCATTTTTGCTGGCAGAGTGCTCAGGCCACCACAGGTGCCCCTGACATGAGTGACATTGAGCTGGCCATTCCCACCCTGCCCAAGCCTCTAATCACACTGGTTTCACCATGGCTCCTTAATAACAATGGCTTTGAAGATAAGTGCTTAACTACAAGGGTGTTCCACAAAACAGAAAATGTGTTTTGTTTCATACAGAAGTTCACTCAAAGAGCTCCAAGGCAGATCACAGTTTGGCCAAATCAACCAAATTGAGAACATTTTATTGTCCTGAGTTGCCATCAAAGCAAATTTGGAAGGGTCTTTCATGATGAGTACAGATCAATGTAGGAACCTGCCTCCTTTCTTCCATAAGACCTTGAAGATACCACTTCCCTTCTTCCTTAACCTTCTCTTCCTCTGCTTCCCTTTGTATCAACCAATGCGTCTCTTCTCCCATGAACTTCTCCCATGAACTTTGTATCAACCAATGCGTCTTTTCTCCCATGAACTTCCTTCAACTTTCCTTGTATTACCTTCCTTTGTTCACCGTGATCTTCTATCAGTCCTTTGAAGTAAGTCCACTTTTTGCATAACGGTTGTTTAGATCAGGAGCCTCCAAATTTGGCAACTTTAAGACTTGTGGACTTCAACTCCCAGAATTACCCAGCCAGTATGTCCAGAAGTCTTAAAGTTGCCAAGTTTGGAGTCCTCTGGTTTAGGCAATGGCTCTTCCTCCTGTCTCCCAGAGCCATTCCCACAACCATTACACCTTTCTTATTTCTCTGCTTCCTATGGCCCAAAATCTCTGCCTGGATTACATGAGATCCATGTCCATTTCAAACATATATATTCCAGGTCTCTTCCCAGAACTCCCTGCTTCATACATAGAACACTTTGCAGAAAGCTTCTTAAGTAACATTTAAAAGCGCTATGTGTGTATGTATGTATGTATGTGTATATTGAATAATATGTTGTGTGTTCTATGCTTTTTTCTGTCAAAAGTAGTAATATTAATGAAGGTTTTAATAAAAATTCTTGGAAAATTGTAGCTATTCACATTTCTCTCCTTTAGCACTCCATGGTTCATCAGTGTGCTATCTGTCATTTTCATAACTACCTCTGACAAACATTGTAGGAGGATAAATACTCCCTTTATTAGAGCCTGCTTCCTAAATGTAGAGCTGCTCATGAGCAGAATTCCTAAATCAATTCATTTGAAACCTGTCAAGCTTGAGTCCCTTATCTTGGATTGAGACTGGTTTATTCCCTTCATGAAGAATAGATTTCCTGAAAAATTAATTCAGTTTTTCAGAAAAGTGAGAGCTCTTCATTAATTTTTAAGTGTGGTTAATAACAGGCGCAACACTTTGAATTTCTACCTAAAGATTTGAGTCCAATAAAGCAATTTCAGAATCATGCTCTTCAGTTGGGATATATATTTTTAATTGAAATCCAAAGCACATTTTATATCAGCACCAGTTTTCATGAACTCACTACACAATTTTTAAAAAGGCTTTTCCCATCTATTTTCATGATTCATGTTCAGCATGAATACGGAGGGAAAATTGTGATATCAACTGGAAAATTAAGTTGAAATGTTTAAACTTACAAGAGTAAGTTTTTAAGTGACTGAAATAGTTTGGTAATGTTTCATGGATTGCTAAATAAGTTATTATCTCACTCATTTAACTCTAATTATTATTCTATTGCTAATGATCTAATTAGAAGAGCAGTAAGATTCTAAGAATGTGTCGACCTCTTGCAGAGAAAGAACTCAGAAGATTTTAGCATCTGAAGATATTCTCTACATTACTGTCTCCCAATGGGGAATGAAGACAAAAAGTTCTGTTTTGATTCCACAAAGAATAACCTTAAGATATTAAACGTATTCATTTTAACCATTGCTAAAATCTATTTAATAAATGTAATGTTCACCAATGACCTTTTGCATTCAACAATACTGTAAATGGCAGTGGAGTGAATTTTTTACAGGCAAAACTTTGTAAGATAGAAAGTAGGATAGGTTAGGTAAGATGGGCAAGTTAGTTTAAATAATTGCCTATAAAATTAATTTACTTGGCCAATGCTTAGGGATAAATCCAAAACATTGCAGAAGAATGAATTATTTCTGCCTCCATAGAAATCAAGTTCAACGTTTTCTCTGAATCTTCTCATCATTTAGGGATAACATAAAACAGATCCCAGAATATTCAGAAAAAAACAAAACAAAAGCCAGAGTTTATAAGCAGCTGTTTACAGATACACATATACAAAATTACTGGTTTTCTGGAGCATGGGAAACAAAGAACTATGATTCATTGCCTGTCAGTGAAGAGTTACCCCATATTCATCTTGTGACCTATTTCTAGAGAGAGGAAGTAATCCTTGACCCTACAGCATTTTAAATTGGTTAAATTCTAGAAAGATATCGATCAGTACTTATAGTTATAATAAGGAATGTGTTTTATAGCATAAAAACAGTCTGACAATAGTGGAACAACTACTTTTCATTCATTCATTCATCAAATGAACATGGCTGCCCACCTAAGCTATATTTATCTGTAAATATAACATGAGCATTGTATTATTAATTCTGTCTTGCAAGGGTGGATGATCTGTAATCCTAGGATCCTACACAAAATGCCTCTGACCTTCGTTCAAATCATCACTGTGATTCTATTCAAGGCAACGTTTTCTCTTGGAAAATTGAATTGCTCTGCCTTGACAACACGAATCATCTCGGGCACAAGTCCCTTGGATCGAAGCAAGGCAGCTGTGCTGATGCAATGCTCCAAAGGGGTTCTTCAGTCAAAGCTTAATCAGATCAAAGCATCGCTGCATGAACCTGACATGTAGTCCTTAGTCTAACTTCAAAAGGTGTCTTTAAGTGATTTGAGCAATCTCCCTTCTCTCTGGTAGACCATTGCACATGGCATGACAAAGAAAATGAGAAGAGATTGCCAGAAAGAAAAGGGAGAGAAGAAAGTGCATCGGTTCATTAAGAATCACTTCTAATTATTAGTGAAACTTCACAACAGGACAACAAACAAGAAGAGCTGAAAAACTTCCACTATCCCTTTCCCCATCCCAAGGAAACCTTAAAAGAGAGATTACTGACATACAGCCTGCAACAGATTAATCCCCAAGTCATGCTCTTATTATATGAAAGGCCAAAATACATATAGTTTAGTGCATTTTAAAAGATGTATCCTGTATCCTGTAGCTATTCTTTATTACTTAGAAGGATAGAGTATGTACATATACTATATGTTTGGTTTTTTAATAAAGGATCTTTATACAGTTCACTTTTAAAATTCAATGCTGCTATATCCTATACTTTTTCAGCAGAAACATTTGCATGGGATGGCAAATGATCACACAGTTAACGAAAAGATTTCCCTTAGCAATCAGGAAAAATAAAATCTGGAAACCCAATCAAAACCTGAAATGCAAAGTCTATGAATGCATTTCTCGAAGTCTTTTAGAGGTTGTTCTTCTGAAACATTCAAGGGGAGTCTTTCCTAAAATACCACAACTTTGATCCAAATCACTTACTCCTCAAAGTTGTGTTAGTATCTGTGTCTGTCTGTCTGTCTGTCTGTCTGTCTGTCTGTCTGTCTCTCTCTATCTATCTATCTATCTATCTATCTATCTATCTATCTATATCTGTATATCGATATCTATATATCTATATATATATTTCTTAATAGCTAGTAAAACTGGAAGGTAAAAAGGTAAGCAGCATCCCTGGAACTGCTTTTAACAGAAGGAAAAGAAGTCAAGAAATGTCTGTGGTTAGCACCAGAAGGACCCGTAACATATTTGGGGAGACTGAGATTTGTGGAAAAGAAATATTTCCAGAAATATTTCACAAGAAGAGTTCTCCACTCCTCTACTCGCTGTAGAATACCTTATGCCACCAGACTTGAAATTCTAGAACTAGAAAACCTTGAATTACGCCGTCTTCGGTCTGACTTAAGCATGGTATACAAAATCATACATTGCAATGTCCTACCTGTCAATGAATACTTCAGCTTCAACCATAACAACACAAGAGCACACAATAGATACAAACTCAAAGTAAACCGCACCAAACTTGATTGCAGGAAATACGACTTCAGCAATAGAGTGGTCAATGTCTGGAATACTCTACCCGACTCTGTAGTTTCTTCCCCAAACCCCAAAAACTTTAACCTTAGACTGTCTACTATTGACCTCACCCCTTTCCTAAGAGGTCTGTAGGGGCGTGCATAAAGCGCACCAACGTGCCTACCGTCCCTGTCCTATTGTTTCTCCTATTCTTTTATTTTTCTTATATGTAACCATTTCATGTATTCACAACTATGTATACATTTATACTTATTATCTTGTAAACAATTGGCAAATCAAATAAATAAATAAATAAATAAATAAATAAAGTTGAATCTACTCTTTGTCTTTCCTTAAGTATTCCAGATAAAGCATGAATGGAATGACAGCTTCTCTTTCTGGAACTATTTAATAGAATAAGGTACTACAATTAATGATGATATATGCAAAATGAATTAATCAGGCAGTGATCTTTAATCACTGAACAGCCATGCTAAGAAAAGTTTCAAATCATTTATGTTTTGCATGTTGTTACCCATCATAAGACAATTGTTCATAAAACCCTCACTCCTTTAACCTCAGACTATCCACTATTGACCTTATCCCATTACTAAGGGGTGTGCATAAATGCACAATCATGCTTACCATCCCTGTCCTATTGTCTCCATTTATTTGTACCTATTTCCTGTATTCTTACTTATGTTTATACTTATACCTATTATCTTGTAAGCGATTGACAAATAAATAAATAAATGAATGAATGAATGAATAAATAAATAAATAAATAAAATTGCCTCAGGAAAAATGAGGGATGTAGCTTCTCCCCTATATCTAACTTTTTTCAGACTTCAAATTAAACAAGACACCATTATTTTAGCCATCTCAGTGCAAGTGTTGGACTACAATTCCCATCATGTTCAACAAGTAAGACCAGCCAGATAAGGAAATTTATTTTTTAACCTGGGGGTTAAAAAAAAGTTTTCAAAGGTGAAACTAAGCCTCCCATATTTGTGTCTAGATTCATAATCCATTTGATCATTCCTATGCTTTTTCTTCATTTTAATTCTCAAACTGCAAGAGAGAGCAAATAACTACACAAGTAATATTTTTCAGAGGCTTACACATTAGTGAAATCAGTTGTCTGCTATTCAAATTGCTGGTACCGTTCAGGATCAGATAACAAATCTTGGATATGATATTTTCCTTATATTCTCTGAGCAAGATATTTGTTTTAAGGGTGTAAAGACATTTGAGTGACAAATACACGATTATAAAATGGATGCAATTTCTTTGAGACTCCCATCAAATATCTGAGCAATTTTATAAATTCCACATTCTACTGACATGTGTTTGTTTTTAGTTATTAAGCACAAAAGGACTCTACTGATACTATTAGAAATTGCCAAGTCCCTCTAGCTATAGCCACACAAGCACAAAGTGATAGAAAAATGATGATTGAATGGAAAGCTGCAAATCAATCCAACGGGAAAAGCAACAATGGTAGTTGTCATGGTAACAAGGACACACTAGCAGAGACCATCATTATTTGTATTCCTTTAGAACCTGATTCTCTTGTCACTAATAAGTTGATAGCACCCCAAAATAGTGGCTGAATGTATACATTACACAATGTCATAAAGTGACTTGTTGTATAGATATGGTTACATACATACTCATCACGCTAATCACTTTTGGGAAAAGCAATATTATGCAGAGCATAGAAAAGCACTATTTATTTATTATTTTATTTTATTTATTTGATTTGCCAATTGTTTACAAGATAATAAGTATAAGTGTATACATAGTTGTGAATACATGAAATGGGTACATATAAGAAAAATAAAAGAAGAATAAGAGAAACAATAGGACAGGGACGGCAGGCACGTTGGTGCGCTTATGCACGCCCCTACAGACCTCTTAGGAAAGGGGTGAGGTCAATAGTAGACAGTCTAAGGTTAAAGTTTTTGGGGTTTGGGGAAGAAACTACAGAGTCGGGTAGAGTATTCCAGACATTGACCACTCTATTGCTGAAGTCGTATTTCCTGCAATCAAGTTTGGTGCGGTTAACTTTGAGTTTGTATCTATTGTGTGCTCTTGTGTTGTTATGGTTGAAGCTGAAGTATTCATTGACAGGTAGGACATTGCAATGTATGATTTTATATGCCATGCTTAAATCAGACCGAAGACGGCGTAATTCAAGGTTTTCTAGTTCTAGAATTTCAAGTCTGGTGGCATAAGGTATTCTACAACGAGTAGAGGAGTGGAGAACTCTTCTTGTGAAATATTTCTGGACTTTCTCAATTGTGCTAATATCAGATACGTAATGTGGGTTCCAGACTGATGAACTGTATTCGAGTATTGGTCTAGCAAATGTTTTGTATGCTCTGGTTAGTAGTGTGATATTACCAGAGAAAAAGCTACGTAGGATTAGGTTAACAACTCTTAATGCCTTTTTGGCTATGTAGTTGCAGTGGGCTCTAGCACTTAGATCATTAGAGGTGAGTATTCCAAGGTCCTTTACAGAGCTTGGGTCATCAACAAGATCTTGACTATTCAGCTTGTATTTTATTTTCTGATTTTTTTTTGCCAATATGTAAGACAGAGCATTTATTTGTTGAGATTTGAAGTTGCCATTTGTTTGACCATTCTGATACATAGTCAAGATCTTTTTGTAGGGTAGCAGTATTGTCTGTGGTATTGAACAGCTTTACATCATCAGCGAAGAGAACACAATTGCTCTTAATATGATCACAGAGGTCATTTATGTAGAGTATGAAGAGAGTTGGTCCTAGAACACTGCCTTGGGGGACACCACTATTGACAGGTACTGAATTTGATAGGACGCTCCCAATTTTGACCATTTGTTGTCTGTTTGGCAGGAATGCTTCTATCCAGTTATTCAGTTGTCCAGAGATACCATAGGATTTTATTTTTAGGAGTAGTTTGTCGTGTACCACTGAATCAAAGGCTTTACAGAAGTCTATGTAGATTGTGTCTATTGCTTTGCCCTGGTCGAGTTATGTTTTTGCAGTGTAAGAGTTGCAGATTACAGAATAGTTTTTTTCTGAAACCAAATTGTTTATTGGAGAGTAGGTTATTTGTCTCTAAGTGGAGGATGATGGATTGGTTAATAATTGATTCCATGACTTTACAGGTGACGCAGCATAAGGAGATTGGCCTGTAATTTTCAACTAGGCTTGGGTCTCCCTTTTTGAAGATGGGGATGACTGTGGCTTGAGACCATAGGTTAGGCAAGGAGCTGGTCCTGAAAGATTTTTCAAAGATTATGCTTAGAGGTTTGGCTATGGCAGTGGATAGCTTTTTTAAGAAGTAGGCACATATTCCATCCGGTCCAATAGATAGAGATGGTTTTAGATTGCGTAGTGCTTTTTCAACATTGTCTTCTGTAAAATCGATATGTATTAGATCATTGTTGTTATCTGTGGTACGACTAGGAAATACTGGGCATGATCCATTGCTGTTTACAAATACTGAGCTGAAGAATGTGTTAAAGATGTTGGCTTTAATGGTGTCGTCGTTGCAGTCTTTACCATCAGGTCCTATCAAGGGAGGGATGGACCTTGAGTCTTTTAGTTTGTTGTTTACAAAATTGTAAAAAGCTCGGGTGGAATTGGTGCTTAGAAGGTTTTCCTCTTGTTTAATGTGATAATTGGTGCATTCGGTCTTTATCTGGTGGCATAAATTTTTGTATCGGCTTTTGAAATTGGCAACGTGACCAGATTTGTTTTTCCGCCAGAGTGATCTCTTTTTGGATTGAAGTTTCCTTATTGTTATGGGTAATCTGCTTTTTGTTTTGTTTTGGGAGTTGTTGTTGGTACATATAGTTTGATGACTCTTTTGACTTCAAGTAAAAATATGTTGTAATGGTCTTCAACAGTATTGCATCCAGTAAATAGAGATTGCCAATCAAGGGATGAGAGATCGTTGTCTATAAGATCATAGTTGCCTTTTTGAAGTTACAATTGGGGATTACATCATTGTGGTGATTTTTGTGTGGACGTATGTTGAGACAAAAGTCAATCATATTGTGGTCACTGCTGGAAAAGGGTTCTTTAGTTTGTATTCCGTAAATTAAATTCAAACTATTGCAGAAGATGAGATCGAGGCAGTTGTTTAGTCTAGTGTTGTTGGTTACTAGTTGTTCCAGTCCCAGATTTGTAATAGCATTGTAGAAGGTTGTGTGTATGATTTCAGTTGTACATTCATTTAGGGTCCAGTCAATATGAGGTAGATTGAAATCACCAAGAAAGATAAAAGGGTATGGGCAGGATGCAGCCCATGTTAGTAATGTATTTAGCTTGTTTACATGTTCAATGTCATAATCAGGTGCTCTGTAACATAGTAAGAATTGAATTGTGATATTTAAGGATAGTTCACAGATGATGGTCTCAGGAAGAGCAAGCTCCTGGGTAACTTGGATATTTTTTAGATGTAAGGAGACTAAGAAGACAGCAGAAGAAATTAAGGATAATATTATATGAAATCAAATTATTTTTATGTATTTGGCCAGCATAGTTTTACAACAATGTAAAACTACAGGTAGGACAAGATACAAGAAAGCGAAATCTAATTTATTTATTTTATATATTTCGAAATCATATATTGCTGCCTATTCGCATATGGTGACTGTAATGTAAAACTACAAGGTAGGACAAGATACAAGAAAGCGAAATCTAATTTATTTATTTTATTTATTTATTTATAAAATTTATATTGCCGCTTATTCGTACATGATGACCCAAGATGGCTTATATATAAAAAAATAAAACTAATAGAAGAAAATAATCAATTAATCAATTAATAAAATAATATAATTTTGTGATGTGTTGTCACCACCCCAGCGACAACACATCACACAAGCCATTTAATGGGTTCCATCCCGCTCTGGGTTCCCCAGGCCTGCTGGCAGAACCAGGTCTTCAGCGCCTTCTGGAAAAGTATTAGAGTGAGGGCCATTCTAATCTCTGGGGAAATGATGTTCCAGAGAGAGGGAACCACCATGAACAAGGTCCTTCTTCTGGATCTCACCAGGTGTATCTCCCTAGGGGATGGGACCTGCAATATTCCTTGCCTCCCTGCTCTAGTGGGTTGGGTACATGTGACTGGCAAGAAACGGTCCCTCAGATAATGTTGTAATTAATCCTATATTAAAACTTTTCATACTTATCTATCCTTTTAAAGCATCCTTGTTTCTCCTACATCTATACACCAATTAATATATTCCCTTTTGTTGTTTAAACTTCTGGTACCTATCTTGTTGAGATTCTCATCAACTCTATTCAGCTATGATGTTCATTGTCTTCTCCAACCTTTAATATATTCATTTTTCTTGTTATATTTGGTGTGTGATTACAAATCTCTATATGATCAAATCTGACTACTCACCAGGTTAGGGAAGACTAAGAAGCTTAATGAATTTTAACACATACATACTGCTTATATTATATATGTACTGTACATAATATACATACACACAAACATTTAAATACATTTCTTATAATCCCCCAAACTTGTTACCTTATTAGTGTGAGGAAATTCTATATTCCTTTCATTGTTATAAGTTTGCATGTAAATACTGAAGCTAGTGTAAAACAAACCAAGCCAACCATTCAAGAAAGGACCATTATTAATCCTGTCTGAGCATTCTGCTAATGAACACAGAATGGAATGGAATGGAATGGAATGGAATGGAATGGAATGGAATGGAATGGAATGGAATAGAATAGAATAGAATAGAATAGAATAGAATAGAATAGAATAGAATAGAATAGAATAGAATAGAATAGAATAGAATAGAATAGAATAGAATAGAATTCTTTATTGGCCAAGTGTGATTGGACACACAAGGAATTTATTTCCAGTACGTAAACTGTCAATGTACCTACGACAATAGTGATAAATCATTAACAAAGTCATTGTAGAATACATTCATCATAAAACATTAGATACAACACTTAGTGATAGTCGTGGATACTAAATAAGCAATCAACATAAACCATACCAGGATACTAAGTAAACAATATAAATCGTAAGATACAAGCAACAAAGGAGATAGGGAATAGGGAAGATGAGAATAATGATGGTAATACTGCCTTTTTAGCTAGTTTGACAGTGTTGTGGGAATTAGTTGTTTAGCAGAGTGATGGCATGGGGAGAAACACTGTTCTGGTGTCTAGTTGTTCTGATGTGCAGTGCCCTATAGTGTCATTTTGAGGGTAGAAGTTGAAACTGTTTATGTCCAGGATGGGAGGGGTCTATAGATATTTTCATAGTCCTCTTTTTGGCTCATGCAGTATACAGGTCCTCAGCGGAAGGCAGGTTGGTAGCAATTGTTTTTTCTGCAATTCTAATTATCCATTTAAGTCTGTGTTTGTTTTGATTGGTTGCAGTGCCAAACCAAACAGTTATAGAGACTCAATAATTCCTCTGTAGAAGTCTATCAGCAGCTCCTTGGGCAGCCTGAGCTTTCTGAGTTGGTGCAGGAAGAAAATTCATAGTAGAATCAGAATGAAATATGACAGTTAGGGGATTCTCCATCCACATTCTTAATTATTGGGCAATAGTGACTATTACAAGTTTACATACAAAAATGTCATATTAGATTCCTGCAACTTTATGAGAGGCTGAAAGTCTGTCTGACACCTTGAAGAATTGTTCGAGGCAGCAGAGACTGCAGCTGACCAACCTTTCTTTAGTTCTCCAGGGTCCCGTGATAAGAATTGCAGTAAAATAGCACAGCAATAGGAGAGAGAGGAGAGGAAGATCCTTTTTAAAAAAAAAACATAAAAGATTATAGGGCCACTGGATTTATCAGAGACTGAATATATTGATTCGCTTTAATTTCCTTAAAGGGTTAGTAAGAAATAGTGCTGATATTATACACTGGAACAATCTTGGAGAACAAAAATAGTCACCTGTGACCTGTGGGTTAGGAGTTGTCCCCTACAATATAGAAAATGGCATCCCTGAAATATCATTTTCTATCTCCATAACCTGTTGCCCTCCAGATGTGACTTCAGATCCAAGAAGGTTTATGAGATTTTAGATCTGCAGGCTAAATCCTATGAGGAGTGTTTAAGGGAACTGGATATGTCTAACCTAATAAAAATAGGGGTGACATGATAGCTCTCTTCCAGGATATGAGGGCTGGCAAGGAGAGGTGTGGGTTGACTTACTCTCCAAGCTCCTTACAGTAGAGCAAGAGGCAATAGAACAAACTCTTTAAGCTTGTTAAAAAGAGATGCAACATGGAACTAAGAAGAAACTTTCTTGATAGTGAGAACAATGGAACAGCTTGCTTCCCAGAGTTCTGGAAGTTTTCAAGAGAGGATTGGCCAACCATTTGTCCTGGATGATATTAAATCTTCTGCAGGAGCAGGGAGCTGTCCCTTCCAGCCCTATGATTCTATGTCACTTTATTGGGGTTGGGGAGGTTGGGGTGGGGAATGCTGTCTAAGGTAGATGAGACTCATCTGTGAAGAATTACAGTCAGAAAATGAGAGACACAAAATAACTAATAAGAATAGCCAAGAATAGCAGATTACTCTACGGTGCTACGTTCACATCATTTGTTTACCTAAGAGTACAAAGAGGTATATCTCCAGAGATATGAGCGTCTCAGAGACCATACAGCTCTCAGCTTCAGACTAGGGCCCTGGAGATCAGGAGCAGTTTGTAAAACCTGAGGCAGCTTGCTTTCTTCGTCTTCTTATTCTGACCCAACAGATTTAGGATTGCTGTGTCTATTAACCCATTAGATCATTGGGATGCTGACCTCAATACTCACAAGCTAATTTGGATCATGTTCTGCTCTAAGCAATTTGCCAAATGAATGTTGTCGCAATGAAAGCGGTAATAGAATGTACAAGGAGGTTAAATTTCAGGAGTTTTTTTTAAAATCTTCTATGACCTGTTCAAAAATAGCAGAAAGAACACAGCCTCTCTGATAGTCTACAGTAGCCATGTAGATTTATTATACTTAGGTAAATAACTCAGCTTATTTTCTGCAAAGATTCATTAAAAATGGATCACAGCAGATATTAAAAACTACATTTCATTTGACCTTTCCTTCACCTCCAGCATGACATGATAATCAATTTAGAGGATAGCAAATGTTTATTAATCACCATAAACACAGCAGTCATTTAAAAACAAATACAGAACAACTACTTTTTTTTAACCTTTCCTGCATTTTATTAATAACGGTACAGGATAGAGTACCATCTCAGAAAGTGGTAACAGAAAGAGAAGACTGAGAACATTTTGATGCTCAACCAAACATATTACTCACATGGAGATAGATGATACATGGATGGATGGATGGATGGATGGATGGATGGATGGATGGATGATTGGATGGATGATTGGACAGACAGACAGACAAAATGGTCCATACTTATTTTCACAGCTCAGTCCTTCATGAAAGGATATTCTAAGCCTTCCTTAAGAAGAAAATAAAAGCTTGGGTTAAATTCTTGCATTTTGTCATATATTGCTTTGCCTAAAATAGTTTAGAAATTTGTAAAGATATATGTATTTATGTATACATTCTGGCACTTATCTTCATTTCCAAAATGAATTTGTGCATTGCCTATTCATAATGTTACCCAAAACTTGTTTTTCTAAAGGACAGGCCCTTTTTTTGTTATTTGGGGGAGTTTGTTGATAGTAATTGCTTTTTTTAAAAAAAATGGTAATGATCCTTGACGTGAAGGTGCTGTTCCATTAAATGAGACAATCCTCTCTAACTTTTTTAATTAGATTTTTTTATCTTTTGGGGGGTAAGATGCAAGAGAGAAATTGGGAAGAACATAGTCTGTTTTGGTTTCATTTAGAAAAGAAAGCCATTTTGAAATGTTAGTCCCCAAGTGGCATTAATGTTTGTGTGATTCTATTTGTTCTCATCAACGATTTAAGGAAACAGGTGCTCAGTCTTTCTTCCATTTCACTGGTTAGATTGAAATACATAAAATGCACCAAAGAGATCAAAATTAATGCATTTAACTCAAAATCATACATAGCTGAGGTGTCCATTTCAGCAAACATTCACTGTTCCCTGCAGATCTATCTGTTATTTCTATATAGCAAACATGTTTCTAAGTGCATCTGCCATTTTACCTCCATTGGGATAAAAATTAGTGAGCTGTAGAAAGAGGGATTTAATGGAAAATCTGTTGGTAACCATTTTTTAAAATTTATTTAATTTAGCCCAGTGCTCAGGGAAGTGTTACTGTTTTCTTGGCTGTTTTGTTTTGTTTTTTAATGTTTCACTTTAGTCATCAGTCATGCTCTATTTAAATAATACAAAAATGCAGATGTACAGACTAATGTTATTGATTACAACACAATAAGTAATGGTGCTGATCTAACAATGTAAAAGATTCCTTTTCATAAAACATTACAACAGTTTTCTCCAACTTATTCTTCAGCCCACCCTGGAAAAGAAATTTGCCATCCCATGTATAGAATCAACACCAAACAAGAAATGAAATTCTAGTTTGGGGGTGGGGTGGGGTGGGATAGGATGGGATGGGATAGGATGAGGCAGTGGAATGGAGTAGAGTGGATGGGATGGGAACGGAAGGAATAGAATAGAGTAGAGTAGAGTAGAGTAGAGTAGAGTAGAATAGAATAGAATAGAATAGAATAGAATAGAATAGAATAGAATAGAATAGAATAGAATAGAATAGAATAGAATAGAATAGAATAGAATAGAATAGATCAGATCAGTGCCTTTAACCAGCATAAGAATCAAACAGCAATTCCCAACTGAACAAAACTTTGCTACCCCAAAGGTGCTTTTCAAAAGGCAACTGATCCAGTTGCTTTTTGAAAAGCACCTTTGCGACAACTATTAGGGCAACCATGACCTGGATAGTTGAGAATCTCCATAGACAAACCCTTTTTATATTCTTGAAAATTAGAGTAGCAGAGTGAACAAGTAAAATGCAAATTACTTGTGTTTTAGAGCAATCCACACAATGAATTAGAAAAAGAGCTATGAGTCCTGCACATTAAATACAATAGAAGGGTTGTAGTGTGGTAAAACGTTGCCTATTGATTTGATATCCATGAAGTCAATATGCAAAATGCTTTGTGCCAAAGATATTATCATTCTTTCCCTCCATCAATGTCACAATTAAGGCACAGATTCTTGCTGATGTGAGTGTTCTTCACTGTATAGTAGAAGATCTTCTATCAATATAGTTATTTGGGAAATGTAAAAGACTTATGAAAGAAGTTATTGAACTGGGGCTATTAGGTTTTAATACTCCTTTATGTAATTGGATATTGGATTTCCTTATTGATAGATCAGTTTGTGCAAGTTGGAAGAAAAGTTTCCAGCTCCAGCTCCTTGAGTACAGGTTCCCCACAGGACTGTGTCTTGAGTCTGCTACTGTTCACATTGATGACTTACGACTGCTGTGCTAAATCTGCTACAAATCATACTGTGAAGTATGGAGATAACATGGCTGTGGTGCAGTTGTGGGATTCAAAATTTTTTACTACTGGTTCTGTGGGTGTGGCTTGGTAGGCATGGCTTGGCTTTGTGGGTGTGGCTTGTGGGCGTGGCAAGGGAAGGATATTGCAAAGTCTCTATATCCACCCCACTCCAGGGGAAGGTTACTGCAAAATCCCATTCCCTCCCTACCCACTAACCTGCTTTCCAGCTCTGTTCTCCTGTGCAGGGCAACAAAGGAAGACCCAGCCGATCAGCTGGGACTTGGGAAGCAGAGAATAGATGGGGGCATGGCCAGTCAGAGGTGGTATTTGCCAGTTTTCAAATGTCTCAAAATTTCTGCTACCGGTTCTCCAGAACTGGTCAGAACCTGCTGAATACCACCTATGCTGTGGTGGGTCTTATCCAGGATGACAATGAAGATACTTGTAGGGAAGAGATGAAGGCTCTGGTGCATTGGTGCAATAAAAATAACCTGGTTCTAAATGTTAATAAAACAAAGGAGATTATTGTAGATTTTAGAAAGAACCAGCATAGTCATACTCCACTCAGTATCAAGGGTGCAGCTGTAGAGGTGGCCAACAGTATTAAGTATTTGGGAGCACAGATAACTAACAATCATCCTTAGTGAAGCATGCAAATCAGTGCCTGCATTTCCTGTGTCAGATGAGGAGAGCACATCTTTCTCCTTCTATCCTGGCCACTTTTTACAGAGGCACAATTGAGAGTGTTTCAACAAACTGCATCACTGTTTGGTTTGGTGGCAGCAGTGCCTCAAATAGAAAGTCCATACAGAGAGTGGTAAGGACAGCCAAGAAGATTATAGGAAGCTTGCTCCCTATTATTCAGGATACTGATTATAAGTCCTATGTGCTTAGAGCTCAAAGCATTGTTAGAGACGCCACACACACATTTTACATCTGTTTCTGTTGCTCTCTCCTGGGAGGAGGTTTCGAAGTATTTCTAGCAGAACTACCAGGTTTTGTAACAGCTTTGTTCCCTATGCCAGCCATCTGGTAAACTCGCAAGATTCATTTTTCTTGCCATGTATGTATACTAGTGAACTAGACAGTGTTGTTTCTCTGTGTCATATAATACATGTGGGTATATGCATAATTTTGTATTTATGTATTTATGTATTTATTTATTTATTTATTTTGTCGTATTTATGTAGTTGTGTATATTGAAGTTGTAGACCCTTTGAGAGCTATATACAATGAAATTTCATTTTAATGTATGCCGATTCGTGTACATTCAAAGTGACAATAAATTTACTTTAATTCTAATCTAATGTAATCTTGAGGCAACAAAGTGAATTTTTAGATTTGCAATTCTGTTCACCCAGATAAAGAACTCTCTTTAATTACTTTCCTGGCTTTAAGTGGCATAAAGATGGGGCAGGAGAATCACAGAGGGACAAATCATTGGCAGTGGTCTTCTTTCACATAAGTTGCCAGAAGTAATGGTATCTGACAAACTAAGATAGATCAATGATTCACTCAGAGACTTATCTTAGCCAGTATTTCAGCAAAAGTTTCTCATTTGAGATAGTAGAGATATATTCAAGTTCTAACCACAAAATCACATTTGAAGTGAAGCAGAAAATTCACAGTAGGTTCTGAAGAATTTGGATTAGATAGATTCAAAATATGAATGATCAGAGCATGTACAAAACTAGCTACCAAACCACAGCTCCAGTGTTTTAACCCTGAAAACATTAATGTGAGTGCTATGCTCCCATTGCAGCTGGGAAATGTGATGTTCAGTTATATGGTATTTGACATTTTATGAAGAACTTTGTCTTTCTCAGTCTTGGGACTCAACAATGAAGCAGCTCTATATAAGCAGGAGAATAGCCTTATTCTTCTGGTCTTAAGGAATATATTCTTAATTGTTCATTATCAATTTTTGTTGGTTGTCTTTGTATTCTAAAACTGAGAATGTGAAGCAGTATGTTTCTGAGTGATCTAGATTTCATGATAAAGGGTTGAATTAATCTTACTGATATTATTACATGGATATTTTTTATTTCCTGTATGTTAATTTGATTTTAAGCTTTATAATTATGTAGGGTTTTTTTTTTAATGTACAACTGCTTTTGTAGTTTCTGGGTGTTGTTATCTGTTATATTTCACCAATACATTTTTTGAAAAAGATAAATAAACACCTTTACTTCTTTAATGGGATGGCTATTGATTTTCTACAAATAGTGGCAATATCATTTTGTGAAAAGCAACACTTGGTTTTTTTCAACAATGCTTTCCCATAACTCCTGGCCCAAGTGAGACTTGTCATATGGATCTTGTTTCTTTACTTTTTATCTCAGCCTACAATAGAAAAAAGCCCTTAAACAATAGGATGAGCATGAATTTTATTAACAGCTTCTTTCTAAATTTGTTTTATTTTTATTCATTCATTCATTTTAAAAATCATTCCTTTTTTCTACTAATTGTTATTTCTGATTCTATTGCTTTCCATATTATTGAAATCCAGTGCTATGCTGGTCAGCTATAATGAGTGAAAGTAAATAACTTGGTAGATTTTACTAGACACAGTATCCCTTGTGTATCACAGGCAATTAAATGTTGATCTATCTAGATGGACCTTTAATTTGCTCCAATATGTCATTCTTGTTCTGAAAGCTGTAACAAGATCTGTGATGGTATTTTTAAAAATGGAAAATCCCAGGCAATTATCTTTCATAAGTGGCAATGTGTAATTATTCCTCCTCTAAAATTTGAATGAGAACACATTTCCAATAGGAACCTTCCACTATTATCTCATCTATAAAATAAGATAGGTCTGTGGGGGCATTCATAAGCGCACCAACGTGCCTACCGTCGCTGTCCTATTGTTTCTTTTATATATTTTTTCTTATATGTATCCATGTATTCATAACTATGTTTTTACTTATGCCTATTATCTTGTAAGCAATTGACAAATAAAAAAATTGGGGAATGAGTAAACTCTATTCTAACTATTAGAAAGGAAATGGAAACTTTTTCTTTTAATCCTGTCCTCACTTTTGACATTCTTTCTATAAAACCCATGAAACCTTCAAACTCACATTGGCTGTGATTTTCCTCCTACAAAAGTATCTCCAAGAAAAAGAGAAAAAGGTCTACTGCAGTCTTTATGTCCTGGTTTACCATCATTCTGTGAGAGAAGAAATTTGAGGTGTCAAGTGATGCTTTTCAAAAAGAAATGTGACCAAGAGACTAGCAGTAATATTCTTAATAGCTTCTGTAGACATGTGAAGACTTGCTGTTTGGTGCTGCTCATTTTGAAAAGAAAGATCTGATGGGTCAGAAAAATTACCAGGCACAAGATGAATGAACAACTACAGTCAAGGTCACTTGATTCTTGGCAGTAGGGATAATAATGGAATCTTTGAAGAATAATAACTCATATAACACTAAAGAACGCATTCCAACTAAAAGTCTTTTATCTTTTTCTCATCTCGTGACAGATGAGAAGGTATACCAAAAAAAGAAAAAGAATCAAATAAATGTCTTTAAATATTCTATCTCCTTTTCCAAAAGTTCCAATACTAAAATACAAATATGTGCAGTTATGAATCTTTAGTCCTTCTACTCAATTAGTCCTTGCATTTAATACTATCGGTTATAAACATAGGTTTCCCTAACCATACACAAATATTTATTCCTCACGTTTTAACGTTAAAGAAATAATTACCTTTAATATAAGCAGAGAAGCAGTTTCCAAAATGTTGGCTGGCTTGAAGTGGATCTAATTTCCATGTCTTTTTATTTATACCAATGCGCTTTTGCAGATGTCAAATAATGAGATAAAGCAAACTGAGCAACAGAGGACTCATAAGAAGTAATACAATGGACTACAACTGCAAAGTGAAGTATTGTGCTATGTATTGCTATTCTATATGTATATATGTATCCATCTTTATTCAACACACCTGTCTGCATTTTTACGCTGTCCTGGGGGATATAGCAGCAGCAACTGTCTTGATTAAAATCTTCTACTTCAAAAGCTACTGCTGCTTTCAAATGACTATTTGGGTAGGCTTATTAAAGCTGGAAGTGCATATGCCAGAGATAAAGGAGGCTAAAAATGGAGGATATTCAGCGTTGTACTTCAAAACCTAACAAGTTCCTCAATTCTTAAGCAGCAGCAATATCTTTGAATAAAGGTAGAATTTCTCCTTTGGAATAGTAATATTGCCAACATGTACTTAGAAAATTATGTGTGGATATGAATAAATGTTATCTACTTCTTAATTGAATAAAGGAGAAATACAGCTCCAGTGAAAATGCAAGTTAATGAAGTGAGTTTATCATCCTTTTAAAATAATCCTGTGCACACACATGCAATGAGCATTTAACCCCACAAACGTTTGTATCTTTTAAATGAAGCATTTGCTGTCAACAAGCAGCTTAATACTTGATTTAAATTACCTCCCTGTGTCATTTTATGGGTAGCCATAAAATAAATCTGTGTCTGATTCAGGGATCAAATGAAGCACAATTTATACTTCTTTAAGGTTTTAGCATTGCTCAGAACTGAGCACCTGTTTGTTTCAATACTGAAATAAATTCATGAAGACTAGAATGCCTTCTAGTTATATATTTTTACCAGAAATATCTGATCATATCTCAAACCTTCAAATTTGCATCAATTAATTTTTTTAATTTTATTTTCTCTCAAAAAAATTAATTAGCAAAGAACATATACAGTAGTTGATAAGTAATCATTCAACTAATACATGGACATACTGAACTATCATTTATCTATAACCATACTCACTGGATGCTTCAGAATATGGGTCAGGATGGTTGAAGTGCTTATTTAATCAATATATAGATGACTTCTCAAAGTTTATCCAAGCCAGAAGCCCCTGCAAGGGGAACAGGGTAGGTGCAGGAGCAAGGAAAAGAACGTATATTGTTATAATATAAATCCCGTGGCTTACACATTTGTACATTCTGCCATTTTTCCATCTGAAGAGGGTTTTACTTTTGTTTTTTATGGTTTTATAATTTTTGCAGTTTTATTGTTGCAGCAAGTTGCTCAGATTGTTCCAATTTTATTGTGGATGGTTGTAAGCCGTCCATACAATTCATTAAAATAAATAAATAAGCTAGAATGAAATGCAAATCCATATAGAAGAGTACTTTGAAACCGGTGGTAGATAATCAGATCAACTCCTGGGTCAAGTAGGCATGTAGTAACATAAACGTCCCAACTCCTTCACAGGCAAATGAAATGTACATACATTATAGAATTCCTTATTGGCCAAGTGCGATTGGTGACACACAAGGGCTATTCTGCATTTGCTCATATGCTACAGTCATTTAGGTTCCAATTTTGTCACAATGGAAATGGCGGGGGGGGGTCTTTTTGATCTGGAGGTGTAGTTTGCTGTTACGAGGGTGGCAAATGTCTCAGGGAAAAAAAACAAGACAGGGAGGCTATTTATAACAATTATTTACAACATAGATCGGGGTGGGATTCTACCAGTTCGCACCTATTCACTAGAACCGGTTGTTAACATTCTAAGCAGTTCGGAGAACCAGTTGTTAGAAGAAATTACTGGCCTAATCCTGTAAGGAAGGCAGGAAGGAAACATTCTGGTGTTGTTTACAGAAACTGCCTCTCCGTTAACCCTTATTACATTCTTGGCAGGATTAGACTCTGGAACATCTCTGGAGTTTTTTTTCCCTCCTTTGCTGATACTTTGCTTGTGTGGGGTGACTATTCAAAGTTACAATGGCACTGAAAAAAATGACTTATGCACACTTATGACTGTTGCAGCATCCCCACAGTCATGAGAGGCCAGGCAAGGAGATGCGTGCCTCGATGTGAGTGATGTTGAGTTGGCCACGCCCAGCCAATAACCTGACCACCAAGCCATGTCCACCAAGTCACATGACCACCAAGCCACGCCCACCACCTAAGCCATGCCCACAGAACCGGTTGTTAAAAAATTTGAATCCCACCTCTGACATAGATCATAATGTCAGGTTTCTTTCTGCCAGAGATATTTCATCCCCTTTCTCTCCAGGCCCCTGCCAGCTTTCAAGGTTAACGAGAGAGCAGATGAAAAGGAAGGAGCAGGCAGGTATTTAACAGTCATGTACTTAGCATGCCTGTTCAGCCAAACACCTGCTTCTCTGTTGGAGGAAGAATATCTCTCAGGGTGTTCTATTCAGTCCTTTCCCAGACACCAGGGTTCATCACCAACAAACAAGCTTCTCCTTCCTTTCTTGGGTGTTGGGTGAAGTTGACACCTGCAGCCAGCCATCTTCCCATTCTTCCCATTCTTCCCTTTTTCCCATTTTTAGTTCTTGGGGGCTTTCTAATCCCTCTAGATCTTTATTTCCCTCCTTCCAGGAAAACCACACCTTGATCCTTATTCTCTCTACCTGATTAAGAACCAACAGCTGCTCTGCATACTTAACTTTTCTCTCCAGTTACTCAATTCACCTTGCCAAATTTTTCCTTCCTTCTCTCTCTCTCTCTCTCTCTCTCTCTCTCTCTCCCCCTCCCCCTCCCTCCCCCTCCCCCCCTCTTTCTCCAATTTTTACTCAGACTGGCTACATGTGCCCCATCAACCAAAGAGGCACCGGACCTCTAGCCCCCAACACGTATTTACCAAACTGACCAATGGGACCGCTGCCTTGATATCTACCCACAATAGTCCTGCTAGGTCAGTTCACTTGCTAGGTCAGTTCACTTTTACTCACTCTGAGGCTAGCTCACATCACCAGAACATGCCAGGTTACAAAAATATGCCACAAATTTACTTTTCTTTTCTCCTAGTGAGGGAAGGCATCAATTTTCTGCAGTCACTGGAAGGAATAGACATAGTCTTCTTCCTTTTCCTTCCTCAGCAATGTTCATCAAGATCACTGTATCCTGATAAACCAGCCATTTGGGGAAGAATGATCAAGGAGACATTTTCCTTCCTGCTATTCATTTATTTCATCCATTGGTAACTAAGTATTTGGTCTCTGCAACAATCTCTTTCTCCTCCTCTTAATTAATCTATTTCCTGATGGCCAGTAGGATACCCTGATTACCTAGCTGCCAGAAAAATATGGGTGGGTGGGACTTCCAAGTTAATTAAGAAATCCATTCTTGCAATACAAGTCTGCGTGCATACCTGTTAATTATGTATTATCCATTTGTCCCAAATATATCCATACAGTAAGTAACTATAAGGATGAATAAAATGGAATTTGTCTGTACTTTGTTCTTCACTTCTACATTGTACAATCTCTTTTCTTTTAACTGATATCAAAACATTAGTGTTAAACAATAAACATAATAAAAAGAATAGGTTTTGCTTTAAATAATTCCTTACTAAATAGAATAAATTCATTATCATTTCATTTCATAGATTCATCCCTTTTCCCACTGCATCTCTCCTAGTGCTTTCTATTCTTTTTCAGATGGCTATTGTGTCCCAAAACTCAAAAGGAGAACAGAAGGCTCTGGTGCATGGAGAGATGGCACCTAAGAGTCTCTGGATCAACCCCTTAATTAAAAAAACATTATTTGAACAAAAATAATAGTATTTCAGATTCCATAGGCATTACAAATTTGAAGCAATAGTTCCATATGAGAGGAGTTCCTAAAAGAGCAATTATCAAATTATTGTATTTCATACTATTCTTCTCTAAATATTCCAGTGGAAAGAATTTAACCATGTAACGGTTTTATCTACTTTATACAACACAGCATGAGATCGATGCTACTTTGCTGATCTAAAGAGCTATGGAGTTTTTGAACGAAATGAGCAGACTTAAATAAACATAGGCAAATTATAAATGAATTATGTGATAATGGAAAAATCTCATTCCAATATAAGGTGAAATAATCAGTTATAGGTAATTTAATATATATCTACTTCATCTAGGAACATGGGTTCCGCATTGGATAGTAGGAAAATCAAAGAATTCAATCAGCTTTGGTGTTTGTATTAGTTAGAGCAATATTCCAATCTAATAGATGTGGTTCTTAAAAAATAAAATAAAATTCTATAGAAAAACTTCATAACTGTTTTAATTCTTAATTTCTCCTAACATAAAAAAACATTAAATGAGTCATTTCAAAGTTTATGTTGCTGCTAAATAAACTATCCTATTGTTTTTTTAAACTATAAAAATACTTCTCTTTTTGGGGACATGCATTTCCATAGTGCATGCTTTTTTCATGTAAACTTCTGCAGTGTCAAGTATCAAGTGTTTTTTTCTGATGAGACTTGTCTATCAGGGCAACATGGTCTACCCAATTATGGGATGGAGCATACTGCTTCCGCTTTCACCTTTCAGACCCAATCCAGGAGGCTTTGCAGGCAGTCACTTTTGCAACGAACTATTTTTGTGTTGAATTTATGTTTACCGACAAAGAAATTTTGCAGTGTCAATTCTCCAAAACAATAAACAGATTTTAAGGAAATTCTAAATCAATCAAAGTATCTAAATAGCATTTAAATCTTGGGTTTAATACAATATGGGTCGAGGGTCCAGTACATCCAAATGTTTTTAAATATAAAAGGCATTTGTGTGTTTGTATCTGAAACCCATCTACCATTCTGTGGTAGGGCACCAACAGGTATGCAGCCTCAAGTGTACTGCAGCCAGCTCATCTCTCAATCTTACCAGCATCTCCCCATTGATTTTCATGGCCGGCTGCCCAGATTGATTGATTATGTGCCATCGGCTCATTGTCAATTCATAGCAACCACAGAGATAGATTTTCTCAATGACAATGTCCCTAACCTGATCTTTCAGGTTTTCTAGCAGTGCACTCATTGGCACTGTAACTGAGTCTATCCATCTTGCTGCTGGTCATTCTCTTCTTCTCATTTCTTCTACGTACTTTTCCCGTCATTGCAACCTTCTCTAGAGCTCAGTTTTTCCAAAATACGGCATATCTGAAGTAGAATAATCTGAGTCTGGGCATTTCAGCCTGGAGTGAGAACTTCGATCCCATTTGTTTGATGATCCATATGTCTGTTGTCTTGTCTGTCCATGATATTCTCAGGGGTCCTTTTCAGTAGCCTGCCAGGGACGGTAGTAAAACCTTCATTTAACAGACTGTTATTTGGAGCAAATGTACAGAATTATATTGCACCCACTGCATTCAAAGTCTGTTAAATCAATTTTTACTAGGCACAAAAGTCAAGAAGAAAATTGGAAGACATGTTCAGCATTGTATCAGTTATGAGTGCCATGCATCATGAAATGATGGCTATGCTTTGGTTTATATATCAAAAGAATAATTCAAGTCACAAAATCCACAGTTAGAATTACAGGGAGGATAATTGTTTGTTGATCAGTTAAGAAAAAGCAAGGATGCTGTTCAAACAGTAAAAACAATTCTTCCCATGTGGTCATCAGTTACAAACAACAGCTCAAATTCCAAATCTTTACTTATCATGAGCTATATAGTTATACCTCAGAATACACCAAAGCATTCATTGATAATAATTCCTTTCTATGTCAATCAATCACCAAGCTGGAACTTAAATACATTTTTTATTTTAATTAAAAGCAATTAATAACATCTGTTCACACAACAAGCTAAAGGCTGTCAGTGAAATTTGAAACACCAAAAAATGTCATTCCCAAATATTGGAAATTTAAAGCAATGAAAAGGAAGAAAACACACCATTTAAGAAGTTAGGCTGAGAAAACCAAAGGCCAAGTCATATGGTATGTACAGGTAGTCCTTGACTTATGACTGCAATTGAGCCCAAAATTTCCATTGCTAAGTGAGACAGTTGTTAAGTGAATTTTGCTACATTTTATGATCTATTTTGTTAAGTTAATAGTATTGCTGTTAAGTGAATCTGGCTTTTCCATTGACTTTGCTTGTCAGATGGTAGCAAAAGGGGATCCCATGACCCCAGGACACTGCAACAATCATAAATATATGCCAATTGCCAAGCTCCCAAATTGTGATCACGTGTCCATGAGGTTGCTGCAATGGTTGCAAGTGTGAAAATCGATCATAAGTCACTTTTTTCAATGCCACTATAACTTCAAATGGTCACTAAACAAATGGTTATAAGTCAAGACTCCCTATATAGATGATTTGGTTACTTTCTCTCAGGGTTTTGAACAATATGTCCCCAGAATAAAAATCATTTCTCAGTCCCATCAGTCCGATGGCTCCAAACTCCACCTTCCTCCACCTGCAGACACCTTCTCTGTTCCCACAGGAAAGAATGCGATCTAGACCTAACATTCCCCCCTTATCTCTATAACCCCCCCACACACACACTTTCCAATAGCTAGAGTGTGGTGAGCCTGAAGTACTGTTAAAATCTTTTGCAGAAACCTAAAGAAATCTAAGAAAAGTATAGACAAAGGCTAAAATAAAACATGGCTACATATATGTCATCTTCAGGGTCGACATTTTCATCATTTTTTGCTGGATTGCCTATCCTTAATTTACCTTATATGAACATAATAGTTTACATTCTGTTTCTATCCCTTCTTGCTTCATCATGCTAAAGTGAAGCTACAATAACCATGTTATTGTTTCCTACTCAACATCTCTTACTTCCCATTTCTTTGTGAGAATGAAGGTTTCTAGCAGAGGTGGTATTCAGCAGGTTCTGACCAGTTCTGGAGAACTGGTAGTCGAAATTTTGAGTAGTTCAGAGAACCAGCAAATACCACCTCTGACTGGAGATTTTACAGTATCCTTCCCCTGCCACACCAACCAAGCCACACCCACAGAACCAGTAGTAAAAAAATTTGAATCCCACCACTGGTTTCTAGTATATGTGGAATAGTTCACCCATATGCTAAGCCTTTGTTCCACAGACATGTGCACTATAAGCACAGAGAACTTCTGTTCGCTTACGTCCTCAGCATAACTAGGGGAACAGAAAAGGTGCTGCTACCAGTTCTTTGAAATTATAGTACTCAAAAAGGAAACGCTTGAAAAAAATGCTTTTTTTCCCTCTTTATGCTTTCAATAGGTTGCAAGAGCAGGGGGATAAAATATTCACAGGAATATTTTAACTGGAGGAATAGCATGAAGGAGGATTAATAACTAAACTTCTCTTACACAGAGAAAAGTCATGGAGATCCTGTCATATGTATCCCCAATACATCAACTTCATCTCTGAAATTTTAAAAAATAATAATAATTCCACGGTATCAGATGCGCACCTTTCACCAAACCTGGCTACTGAACTGACATGCTGTACTCCTTGTTTCTTCTCTGCAAATAACCATCATTCTGAGATCGAAGCTGAAATAGGAGTGTTCAAATGCCATCTAGAGGAAGCTGTTAAATTCAAAATTGTGCTGATGGAGAAGTCACTGAATTCGTGCTTAAGAAGGCTGATACAAATTTGGTTTTGCTGTCACCTGATGGTGAGTGGAAAGAAACAGGGAGCACATTATCTCCCAATGATGCTTCCAAAGCGGAGAGAAAAATCTACACTAACTTTCTGAGGGCTGCCATTTTTTGTGTAAAAATCAGCGACTGGTAGCTGTCAAAGAGCTACAAGGCAGCAAAGCTTATTGCCGAGTAAAAAAAAAAACAGTAAACAAACTAAGGTGGATATTCTGGTGAACATTCTCTAACCCACCTGTCATTATCCACAATAGCAAGCTTACAGACTTTAATGTGAGATGCTGATACTGGTTTATATTCACCCACTTAATAACAGGGGTTCTCAAAAGAAAGCTATTTTCTCAAAAGAAAGGTATTTAGCTACCCTAAAAACATTTCTCTCTCTCTCAGGGGCAGGATATGGATCTATGACAAAACTTTCCCTCCCATATTCTTATGTTCAATGCCACAAAGCCAGTGGTGCAACTACAGTCATTTGCACAAGGGGTTATTTGGCCTTCTCCACCTCCAAGTGTTTTCTTCATTCGTAGTTTTGCTTGCAATTTAGCTAAATTCATGTCCTCTGAAAATGACATCTAATCAGTCATTTTACCACAGAGAAAGCCATTATAAAGAAAAAATAACTAGTTCGCATACAAGGTATGTCTGCTACCATGTAATTTTCAAGAAAACAGTGACAAATTGCTGTCTTGGTCAATAATACTGGAATTGTAGATCAGATAAGTTCCCTTTAGAAAAAAATCTACATTGATGTCAAAAATGACTGCACTCGATTTAAATGTGGTTACATATCATCATCGTTTCAAAACTATCAGAAGGCTTCCTCTTCCCTTTTTCTGAGCCCATTTGTATAGTCCACTACAGTAATACTTATCCTATAATAATCTATTATTTACAAATGTCCATAGAACATTCCTATTCAATGCTTCCCAAGGTCTCTTCCTGGCATTTTATTATTTAAAGAAAAGGGAACATGGGGGGGGGGGACCCCATGGGGCATTCAAACTTCCATCCCAAAGGCAAACATGCTGGCATGAATGACCCAGATACCCAGCCTGAAATGCAGGCTATTAAGAGACTTCTGTAGGGTAGACCAAATAGATCCTATTAAGAGTATATTCTACTGAACACATGGGCTAAAACTATGTGGCGCCGACACCTCCCCCTGCATTTTCAATTTAATGGAAAAGAAACTCCTTTTGAAATGTCATTCAGGGAAGAAATTTCTCCTTTGAAAAGGGATTTCAAAGCTGTCATTTGTTGCCCAACGCAGTTGATTAGTTTCAAGGAAGATGCCTCAAAGTCTGATGAAAACTAAGCAGGCTTCAGCACTTTCCTTCAGCACATCAACCCCTGCCACCTATACCTCCCATTAGTTTATCTTTTCATCCATCTAAATATGCTCCTGATTTGATCACACTTTAAGGCACTTTGGCCTAAATTTTTACAGCAATTTGTTCAATATTTCAACAGGAGTTATCCATCCCTTCCCTGACAACCTGTTGCCCAGCAGAAAAGGTATCAGAAAAAGAAAGAAAATATGTAAGAAAGTAAAGACAGGATGTCAGGAGGAGTGGGAGAAAACAGGGACCTTCTCATTTTTCATTCCCACTTCATCCATAAGTTGCTTCATTCTCATCTATATTTGAAATATGATTTTGGTGGGATTTTTAAAGTTATATACTCAAATATAAATCCATCTGCAGATAAGCCATGAAATCACACCCAACATGGCAGGAAAAAAAAGTGCCACTCACAGGTTAGCCAACTCTCAAAATTAGAACCAAACTACTGATTATATATTTAATATATTGTTAAAACTGGAGAAATAGATCAATGCTTATTTATCTCAAATTTTCTGGCAGCAACAGAATGGTTTGTCTCCTCCACTCTGCTAATAACTTTTAGCTTAAGAGCTACATCATATGCTAATCATTAGCAATTTCTAGACCTGATGATTATTTATCTACCAGAAATGTGTACAGCAAAAGACAGGAAACTGCAAGTGTTTATGTCATCATTTAAGCCCCTCAATTAAAAAACAAAAACCTACACTTCATCAACCATATAAGCAAATTTTCAGGGTGTGTTTTGTAGCCAAAAGTCCTCATCATCTATATAAGTATATATAGTATACATATAGTATATGTGGCTAGTGAAACACATTTTGTGAAAGCAAATAAAGGCTATATAACCTAATACCCTATATAAAAAAAATAACCTCAGCCAATTGCAAAGTCATTCTTTCTTTCATGCCACAAATCCCAATGGTCACAATGGTCCATCAGTCAATGGAGCCCAGCTTTACTATTTCACGAACAATCTTTTCAAGCTGAGAGGCATCAGAGTTTGACATATGGCTGGATCAATTTGCAGATGCTATAGTCTCAACTTCAGAATGATCCACATTTAGGGAAAGATAAAGTTAATATGACAAAATACAAATTGCAGTGTAAAGGAGAGGCAGTGTTTATTTAAGACAGTCAATGACTATAGCAGAAAAATTGCTACCAACTGCTGTCAATGCTGCTCACCTCAGTTGTAACAAGTTTCAGTGCTCCACTAAGTGACATATTGGTTCTGGGACAGGAGACTAAGGCATCCCTGTTCCTGAACAACATAATAGGAATTACATTCCCGAATATTCAAAGTCGCTGGAGTTGGAGGGATTAGCACTTCCCCAAGGAAAGAGGCTACATAGATCAGCTAAGGGTGTCAAACTAGAGATAAAATATACTTCATCCCTTAACCTATCCTCATTTTTTGGAGAAATTCAGGTGCCATTTGCTATGGATCATTTTTCTCTGTGCAGAAAGATAACAGGTTAAGATTCTCTCTCTCTAGGCTTGTCTCCTGGTGAGTACACGTACACACACTATGTGATTTTCAGCAATAATACATCCCCCCCCCCCCCGTTTTTTTATTTCATACTAGCTGAATACCCATGCTTCACGATGAAACTTTGTGATTGGGCTATGCAGGAGAAATTTGGTTCACATTCTGTTGGCTCAATGATGGTCGGTGATTGAAATACATAAGGGAATATCACTCCAGCCACCTTGAGCCCGGAAGCAGTTCCATAGGTGGAAGGTGTAGACATTTTGGTGAGGTACTGACATTTAGTACTGTAAGGAGCCCCAGGCTGCTCCTGAGTGAAGGAATGGAACATCTGCCAGTTTGAACTGAGGTAATGGAATGTGAGGCAACTGGAAGTTGGAACAGAGTTCTTTTCAGGTGGGGAGGGGAGTAGACCTGCTTAGCATCAGAGGTGTTAATTACTGTATAAAAAATACCAATGATCCAATGGTCATTTCGAAAAATCCTTTCTTAGCGAGCACCTAGAAGCCAAGAGGAACATACATGTCAAATTTCAAGTTTGTAGCCTTTACTGTTCTGGAGATTTCATGATGAGTGAGTGGTATAGATTCAAACCTATAGCCCCAAGATTTCCTGCAGATCTCCCATTCATGTACACACCAGCTATAACTCAGCTTAGCTATTTTCAAGTTCAGTGAATGTCAAGCTAAGTAGTGCTCATTATGATATATATATTTTCTGACTTATAATATGCTTGGTTTCATGCACCACACTAAGTCATAGTTAGCCTAAGCTTTATTTCACAGCTGGGTTCAGGTATTATGCTAAGTCAAAATAAGTCAAAGTACATGTTGGCCTAAGGTGGTACGCACACACATCACTTGAGAAGGACTACAGCACAGATTTTAAGAAAAGAAGGCAACCCTTAACATATGTACAAAGTAGCCGTTCCTTTTTCTTTTCTTCAGAGGACCCGTTACATGGCAAGAGTACCAATACATTTCCAAAGGTAGAAGACACAATTTGAAACCTTCTGCAAAAAAAAATGAAGTCTTTTTAATACGCAAGGAACATGCAAATTCACCGTGATCAAGAAGATACTTTGCAAATAAAGCTCAGCTACCTAAATATATAAAGCAAAGGTTAGTTCACAGAAACAGAAGTGGGTATGCTATTGTTATTCTATGATCAGCAGTGAAGTTAAGATCCTTTGGAAGTCTAGGGAGTTTGTGTTATATCAGTATCCACTTGTCATTTGCTTCAGATAGCAAACAGCACTGGATGGGAACAAGGGAAAAACTATTCCTTTTGACAGCTAATGCTTCTCCTTCCAACTTCCATCTCCTGTTTCTGAATTAAAGGACAAAAAGAGTCCCAGAGCGCTGAAGACAAAGAAATGCTGTTTAAAAGTTATTTCTTCTCACAGTTGAATCCTTCACGCTGGTGACTTTCCAAAGATCCAATACTATACAGAATGGAACATATCATGAATAATGATGAATAAATGGGCATCATCAGTAGGAAGGCAGACAAATTCATTTTAGCCTCAGAAGTATTGAGTGGTGTCCCCCACCCCTCCTGGAAATTAGCATGCATCAGTGAGTGGCAAATCAGACTGAATTTTCATCTTCAGCTTTGAAGTCACCATTTATACATAAAAATTCATGCATCTTGGGTAATTATAATCAACTGAAAATATACATTTGCTTTAGTGTTTAGAGCACATATTTAATTTCCTATTATATATGAAAGTTTCAGGCAATGGAAAAGAAACTCTCCTCTGTTAAAGATGTTATTACATTCATTGTAAAGTGAAAACAAAGGTTGTTTTAGCAAGAGAAACTCTTCCTATTACCAGCTTTGACAATAAGGTGGCTAACTTGAATATGTTGCTAGGGCTCCTTTTTTTATTTTCTTCTTCCCATCTCAGTTTTCGTCAAATATATGAGTTTTGCATTATTGTGAACCATTTGAAAGATTCAGAACTGAATCAAAAATATAAGGTATACATTATCTTCATAGCCAGCGAACTACAAATTGTACTTTTTAAAAAAAAATCATCTTCAAACATTTTTGGGCTGCATTTGTACCCCTATCACTACCCAAGTGTACAGGTATTGTTCTGACCCAAACCTTGTTCCAAAGAAACAAACACCAAACAGAGGTAAAAACAAAACCTTTTAATGTTTAAAAGGTTGTTTTTATAGGAAGGGGTTGCTTTTATAGGAAGTCCAACCACTGCAAAACAAAAAGTGACTAGAATTAGTTATGCTATTTATCTTTGTCTTTCTCTCCCACCTCAGCCAAAAAAAAAATATATCCACAGATGCAAAACTGGTACCAGACAGAACTAGGGGCAGGGAGTGGGTATATGACCATACTTTTCTTTGTAAAAAGTAAAATTATTACAGAGAGGAAGTTCCTAGGGGATTTTTTTTTGTCCGTACTTCACCACTAAGAGTTGCAATAAGGAATAGTAGTAGCACTTAGACTTATATATTGCTTCACAGTGCATTACAGCCGTCTCTAAGCGATTTACAGCATCAGCCTATTGCCTCCAACAATCTGGATCCTCATTTTATAGAATAGAATAGAATAGAATAGAATAGAATAGAATAGAATAGAATAGAATACCTTTATTGTCATTGCATTCTACAAATACAATGACATTTGAAAGCTACTCCAGCACAGTGTCCCAAACACCACACCACAATCACACTACAGAGTATTTAAAAATTAAAATAATTAAAATAATAATTAAAAACCTTGTCTAAAACCTATCAAAAACATATAGTAAGTTAGATAACTTAAAAATGCCACTATACACATAGGGCTAAATCACATATGCATTGTTTGATTCAAGACAATTATTGCCTTGGAAAAGAAACTGTTTCTCAGTCTATTAGTCTTCATTTTAAGACACCTATAACGCCCCCCTGATGGTAACAGTTCAAAATATGAATGTCCAGGATGAGAATGGTCTGTGGAGATTTTTAGTGCTCTAGAGAGGAGTCTGGTCTTCGCAATCTCTTCCAAAGAAGAAAGAGAGCAACTGATGATGTTTTGTGCTGTGTTTATAATTCTCTGGAGCATATTCTTATCCAGTATAGAACATCCAGCATACCACACCATTACACAGTATGCCAAAATGCTCTTGATGGTAGAACGGTAAAAAGTAACCAGCAACTTCTCACCCAGACCACTCTTTTTCAGCAGCCTCAGAAAGTGCAGGCGCTGTTGGGCCTTCTTTGCAGTGGCCATAGTGTGGACTGACCAAGTAAGGTTGTCAGAAATATGAGTTCCTAGAAATTTTATCGACCTTAGAAAGATGGAAGGTTGACTCAATTTTGAGCCGGTCAGGATTGAACCGCTGGCAGTCAGCAAAATTAGCCTGTGATACTGCATTCTAATCACTGTGCCACCATAGCTCTCCTAATGTCAATATCATTCATGTCACTTGCTGGCAACAGGAATAGGTGCCCTGTGTTGACTGGAGGATGCTTCTTGGATTAAAACTAAGCTTTTCTATAGCCACAGCCAATTCAGCTTATTCAGTCACACTCGCCCCGTTCATAACCTTAAGTGTGTCATCTGAACAAGCCTGTAAATTTTTTATCGAGAGACAGCATGTGGCAGGAGGCAAGGAGGCAACCATGGACTGCACTGCACAAACGCAGGATTATTGTTTAAATCTCTAGCTCCATCTCTCCAATAGGGCTACTATCACTAAACGGTGATATATTTTTCCAGATACTTTAATAGAATTGCTTACTTGCTTAGGTATGCATTTGTGTAATTTGCTTTATGATCACAAGAGGAAGGCAGAAAATCAATATACCTTATTAAATAAAGATACTTATCCTCAGAGAGCTATCGGGTTAAATGTCAATCAATTAATGCTCCCCTCAAAAATGAATTTAACATATTGCCTCAGTTAAGTACCTTTGATTTAGCTAATCAAAGTCTTCATGGAAAAATGGTTTCAAGTGCTCAAAAGTAAAGAGAATGGCCAATATACAAGAAGTACAATATTTCCTTCCCTGACAAATCTCTCTTGAATAATTCAGCATAAAATTAATGGGCCTCCCCTCTCTTAATTTACTACATACAATGTATACAATTCACCCTATTTCCACTTCTACCTATGTATACTTTTATAAACCATATCACGTATAAGGGATTTGGTATATTCCAATAAATGTGTTTTATTGTGCCTGTACATTATTCACTGACTTATAGTTAATTGATTGCTAAACATGTTCTACAAGCTTCCCTTATTCATTCTCATGTGAGTTACTGCACTGCCACTCTAGAGTCTGTCTTTCAATGATGGAGAAATCATTTAATTTTTTTGTTGTTGGTTACACTCCTGAAAACTTATGTATATGCTTCCCATTTCTCGAAGTAATGCATAGAGCAGAATGGAGGCTAGATTTTGGACAAGAATGCTTATTTATTATACTTTCTGAGGCATGTGTGCAAGTAGATAAAGCATAATGAAAATCATACCTGAAAGCTATCATCTGTTTAATGTACAATAGCACTTTAAATTCAGAGAACTGTCACTCCAGACATTTGACAACACATGGTTGAACCTAGAAAAATAGCATCCACAATTTCCTGTGGTCAAAAATCTTGTGAGATCCCCAAGAGATTGCAGGAAAACTTATAAAATTTGAGGCATTTTTAAATTTTTCAAATCTAGTGTTTTGTAGCCAGACCATTCTATGAGACTGTAATGAGGTATTCAAAGCCTCAAAAGACTTCCAATACTGAGATGGTAGCTGCAAGATTAGGTCTGAAAAAGTCCATTAAACTCTTGAAATATACTGTTTAACCTGTTTATGCACATTTAAAATCTAAGTGTATATATTAGTTGATCAATCCAGTTCTCTGTGAAGTAGAATCACAGAGTATACTAACCCAACATTAACATGTAGTAAAGGTAAAGGTTTCCTTGTCCAGTCGTGTCCAATTCTAGGGTGCAGTGCTCATCTCCATTTCTTAGCCGAGGGAGCCAGTCTGAAAACATTTCATGTGGCCAGTATGACTATACACCAAGGTACATGGAACACAGTTACCTCCCCATTGAATCGGTACCTATTTATCTACTCACATTTACATGCTTTCGAAATGCTAGTGGGCAGGAGCTGAGGCAAAGACAGGAGCTCACGTTGTCATGTGGTGCTCAGGTCTTGAATCCTGGCTGTCAGCTTTCAGCTCAGCCTCCTTAACCACTGAGCCATCATGCTCCCTTAAAATATAGTATTCTTAAACTATTGCTGGAAGCCCAGCTCCAGTATGCTTGCTGAGATCTAAAAGACACATTTATTGTACCTGAAATGACATAGGGCTGGTTTATTTGAGGAGCTTATATCTACCCATCTCAAAGGAGAGGCATGTTACAAATCATGTCTGAGTTCTATCTGATGGGATCTAGGATGTGAGTTTTCTTTCCACCTTTGGAACATCATCCATCATGAAATGAGAATACCTCAAGACTGACCTTTTGGAAATCTCTGCTAATAACAGTGTGCCTCTTTTAAAAGGTAGTCACTGTTAAATTCCCCCAAAGAGTTAATCCAATTAAAATGTATCTGGTCACTTCCTATGACCAGTGAGAGTTCTGCAGTAGTTTTGCTCTGCATTTTTCCCCCAGATTCCCTCCATCATCTATCAGTAGCATACCTAAGTCTGAGAGATCATGTAACAAGATGGCAGATGGTTGTTTCTCTTCTCCATTCAACATGGTCCTGTGAATTCGCCCTTGTTAGATAGCTCAGAAATTCAGTCTAATCTGCATAGATTGCACTTGGACAAATAGGTATGTTTATAATTATATGCCTATTATCATTATTATCATAACTCAAGTTATGAAAGTACTGAGTCATTTTGAAACACTTTTTTTAACTATAGCCAATTTAATTGATTAAGACTCAAAAGAGACTCTAAACCCATAAAATATATATCTTATGAGGACTGGGGAGATATTTTATTTTGAGGGGAAAAAATAAAGTGACAGATGGAAACTAACAAGTCAGTATGTGTTTTCTATCGCCTCTATTCTATACTATATTTACAGCACATTATTGGAACAATTGTAATACTCAGGTACTATTCAATTACTATTACACTACTACATACTAGAAGGGGCCATGAGAACTCAGTGTTGAAAACACTGAGCTTGCAGCTGGCCCAGGTTCGAGACCCAAGCTCTATATAATAGGGTAATTCCCATTACTTGCCCCAGCTCCTGCCTACCTAGCAGTTCAAAAGTCTGCAACCTAGATTAATAGGTACCACTTTGGTAGGAAGGTAACATGCACCCTTGGCATATAGCCATGCTGGCTACAGGACCACAGAAGGTATGTGCTCATGACTTCAGACAATGCCGGCTCCCTCTGCTAAGAAATGGATATAAGCACCGTGCCCTAGGACACAGCATACAGGGAAACCTTTACCTTGTTTTTATTACACACCACAATAATATTAAGAAAGTTTTATTTATAAAAACACTGTTCTGCCTGTAGTTCCACGCCTTGGAATCTATATATATATTTTCTTTTGCTGTACTTCCCACA